>NW_005178469.1:11140-116730 GCF_000341285.1 Galdieria sulphuraria
GCGATATATGCGAAATATGGATCCCTCTTCTCGCAATAAGGACCAACAACCAGGGGATCATAATAAGAGTTCGTCTCTAAAAAGTGTTCAGGATTAATGTTGCAGTCTACATAAACTTTTGCTAGAGCAGAATGAACAGAGGATTCCGTAGAACCATCTGCAACCTTGGCTTCTAAAAATTGCAACAATATCTTTAAACGTCCGCTCCGTTCAACCTCATTTACAAGTTCATCTACTGGAACTAAATTCTTCACCGACTGCAACAAATCTTTGATAAAGTATTCCTCAACGTCAAGATCTATCAGAGCCCCAATCACTTGAGGAGTCTTTGCTGGATTGACTCGTTGTACATAGCCTTCAATAAACTTAAGTTGATTGTTCTTTACCATATATCGGATCAGCTCAGGAATGTATCCAAAACGATCACAGACATTAATAAGAGGCCTGGGATCCTTTGGTCTCATATCCATTAAAAAATCTTTCACCTTTTCTGGATCATAAAAGTTACTTTCTCTAGTAACTCTTTCAGCTTCGTGGAATTGACCCAATTTGATTGCAGTTTCTATATATTTGAAATGAACGTCGGGGTCTTCCGAGTAGTTTACTATACCACCCAAGAAATAAAATACGCCTTCTGTAAGACCTCGCTCTTCAAACAAGGATATCACTCGTTGAGGGCCAAGCTGATCTGCATAGTTGCTAGCTATTTGAGCACATAACTGCGAATTCCCTCTTGGATTGACTCTGAGAAGCTCCTTTAAGCACTCTAAAGAATCTTCAGGCGAAAGATTAGAAAAATATCCAATCAGAAATTCAGGACTAAGTGCATGAGTATTTGCCATAACTCTTTTAATATCATCAAGGTCGTTATAGTTTTCTAAAGCTCGCTGGAAAAGACCTTGTCTCTCACAAAGATTGGCAATCTTCCTTCGGTCATAATAGTGAAAAATGTTCTGTGCCATAATCGCATCTGCTACCGGCGGTGCGGAAAGTAGATTAACTTCCAGTAGTCTTGTCTGCAGTTCAGCATCTTCGGCACGATCGTCCTTCAACGCATCAAGTAAGTAAGATGTTCCTTCTTGTATCAAACCACGAGAATAAAACATTTCTGCAATGGCAGCATGATCCAAAGGTTTTCCTCCACCTTCTTGGAATTGTTTCAAGAAATATTGAGCTAGGTCAAGAGCACTCTTAGGAGAATAGTTAACTGCTGTTTGAATAAGTTCCATGGGTTCCACAGAAAGTCCGACTCGCTTCGCATATACTAAAATCTTATCATAAGCTCCATTTTCTAAAAATGCCTAGAATCAAGTTAGCATTGCTCAAAACAACCAATGATTGCACTTTCTGCATTACCTCAATAACTTTTCCGTGTGCTTCGGCCTTTAAATATATCTGAAGTGCCAACTTTGGGTCTGAAGACCTCACAACGTCACCCAATTCCTCACTACAAGTTATCTTGTCTTCATTCATCCAACGTTCCAAAAGCTGAGTACGACCAAATTGAATAACTTGACCACCCAACTCTGCACTTTCAAAACGATTTAGTGCACCTCGTTCCAGTAAAGCTTGAAAATACAACAATAAAGCAGAAGGCTGTCCTTGGGCAGCTGGGACTGACTTGAACTTGGCAATAGTTTCAGGAGTTCTTAAGATTCCTCCAGGAGACTCTGCTGCCACTCTTGCAGCTTCTTTATAATTTCCCGCATTGAACAGTTGGTCAAAGTATCTTTCATATAGATCTTCAGCTCCGGGAAGTTTGTTTCTAGATGCTACTTTGATAGCTAGTTGAACATCTCCCAATGAATCAAGAATGTAAGGAACAAAATTATTAGGTTCTACAGAAAATCCTAACAATTGTCCTCTTCGATTCAAACCAACAAAACCACCGGTGTTGGTATGTACCGCCGTAAGGAAAATAGTAGACTCTGTAATGCGATTCATGTAGAGACATCTTCCACTCTCTAAATCATAAACTTGAACGTATCCTAGCCTTGTGACTAAATAAGCAAATGAATACATGGAAGATACCTGTAAGGCTACAGGGAAATCCTTCTCGGTTGCTTCTGGAGGATAATATATGTCCGTAACACATTTTGAAAAGCGAGGGGCATCCGAAGGCTTCTTATCTTGACCAATTTCGATGACGTGAAACTTACTTGCATTGGAGGTTTTAGTTGCAAATACAAATAGTTTTGTACCAGGATCCTTTGAGTTGATTTGAAACTTACAAAATGCTGCTGCATGGCCTTCAATAGCTTGAGATACACGACGCTCCACTGAGTACAACTGCATCCTTCCAACAACCTTGTCTCCTTCTTGTTGCAATCCGATCAACACTAACCACTTCTCATCTTCGTCTGCCCGATAATTTATAATCTGTGCATTCATCAAAGTAGAATGCCTATCATACATTTTCACCGGTTCTGAACTTGTGTCGGTGCAATCCCAATGATAAACAGAATGCGAAGTGACAAGACCAAGAGTTTTCTGAGAAAGCCACTTCCAGAACAAAACTTCTTCCTCCATTACATAAGACTTCACCTTGCTTTTCTTTCCGATATCAAAAAGTTGAAGCTGTACTCCAGCCTTCAACGCCAACACTTTGGTGGCAGGATTCATCAAGACAGAGTCTGCTGTTACGGGGCGTCTAATGATGTTGGAAGGATCCTGTATGTCAATAATTGCCACTTGATTCTGACTACCACCGGAAACTTCCCTCACGCAGAGGTATTTGTCCGATTCCATAGTTACGGTGCTGAAAGATATGGATTCCGTGTTGATGCCCAACGACGTTAACTAGAGACGTTTAACCCCTCAACGAAGAACACAAAGTGTTAGATAAACTTACGGATAAAATTTCTTCTAGCTGGACAGGTTGAGCCATGCTGGTATGTGAAAATTAACTTGAAAGAGACAACTAGTTCACTTTGAAACGAAAAGTTTCTCTCTAGAAACCAAAAGGGACTTCAAACAGTTTCTTTGACTGTCCGAAGACAACTCAATCCTCGTCAAGGCACTTTACAGATTACAAAATGGCGCACAACATTGTATTTGGAAAAATGTCTCAAGAAGATGCCCAAAGCTTAGGACATTGTACTTTGGAAAGAGTACTCAAAAAGGCATCTTCTTTGGTGAAAGAGCAAAAGCTGGAGGAATGCAAGACAGTTTTGGAGGAAGCTTTGTTGAACTCTTCTCGAAATCCCTCCGAACTTTTCGACCAAAAGGAAGTGGTCGCTTTAAGAGAGAGACTGACAGGCTGCTACCTGATGCTCATAGCAACAGGGAGGCAGAATGCGCGAACTAAAGAAGATACACAGAAACAAATATCAGAGCAGATAGCTTTTCTACACTCGCAATTTGGGTCAACTATACGGTTGCAGGAACTTCAAGGTTGGAAGGAAATATTAGGTGAACGCTATGAAAGTGCGCTTCGTTGTTTTGAACAAATTTCGAGGTAAATGTGGAAGTGTGAGTTTTGTATTCGGCTTACATATTATTCAGCGCTCCAAAAAGTCTGTTATCTTCAATTGGAAGCGCCACCGCCAAGTTTTACAAGGGAGATATCCAAGATTCTTTAGAAAGTTTTGGTTCCATAGTCCGAAGATGGAGACGTTGCGAGTCTGCTTGGTTAGGCATTGCCCGTTGCTACTTGGAAAAGGGTGATCACAAAAAGGCTCAAATGGCACTTTCGAAAACAATAGAATTCGCAAAGCAGAAGTCGACGGGGTTTTCGTCATTTTTTTCCTATGAGGCACAGCTTTCCATAGCATATATTGCGTTTGGTCAAGGCACAAAGGAAGGTGTAGAAGCAGGGTTAAGTATTTTAAAGGAACTCTATCGAGACAATACAAATGACGCACAAAATGATCCACGAGTTGTTAATCGGCTGGCGGAGTATTTGTTTTATAGGAAAGAATATAAGCGTGCTTCTGCACTCCTTTGTAAGTTGAACTTGACACAGACAATATTTCCTCGTGCCAAGGGTGAGAGTCTGTTTCAGCTTGCGCGTTTGGCTCACGTAAGTGGAGAACTTGCAGAAGCGGAAAATTTCTATACACAAGCACTACTAGAAGATGGCTATGGCTTGCCGCAAGCAAGGTTGGCGTTAGCAAACTTGTATTTGTCCCGTGAAGACTTTCAAGCAGCAGCGGACTGTCTGGAACGTGTTATTTCTCAACGACCGGAATGCTTAGAAGCCAAAGCAACACTTGGTATTATTTTGACTCTATTTGAAATGAAGAACTTGGACACAACGATTGGCCAAGAAGAGAAACTTACAAAGTACGAGTTGCGAAGAGCACGTAGAGAGAAAGCAATTTCTCTGTTAACCGAATTCGTTGACGCAACTATCACGCCAGATATTTTAGCTTTGGTTTGTCTTGCATATTTATTTGAAGAGAACAAGCCTGAGAGAGCTTGTTTGTTACTAGAGGACTCTCTACGATTATTTGATGAACAACCTAATATCATTATTGCACGTAATTCTCCTTCAGTCAAGATACGGTTACAAAACAACATTGCCTCACTATTGACCAGAATCGGGCGATACTCAGAAGCCGAGAAAGTGCTCTCAACTATCTTTAATATTTATACAGACTTGTCCTCGGGTGACTATGATGAAGATGTATTCCTTCAAAATATTCAAAAATATAACGAAATTCCGATTCTTTTGTTATATAACCAGGCGCTCGTTTGGGAGCTAGAAGGAAAAATGGTTTTGGCGCGAACTCTGTATTCTCATATTATCTCTGTTTACGGTGAATATCCTGATGCTCTGGTAAGCTTCGCAACTAATATTCTCTTTTTTTTCACGATATGGTTAGTTTCGATTAGGTTACTTGTCTTATGCCAATGACGATTTTGTGGCAGCAAAGGAGTTCTACGAAAGGGGGGCCAAGTTTAAGCCCAAACTCGCGTCTCATCTTTTAGCAACATTAGCAAGAAGCCAAGGAGACTATCACAAATATCAAAGCCTTTTAGAACAAGCATTGCAGAGTAGACAGTTTAATGAGACTCGGGAGGCATTAGATGATGACTATAGTTTCGTACGGTTGTGTAATTTCTATATAGATTGTTTGCAAGTTGTCGACGAAAGGAGACAACGCAAGTTTATGGACAAGTGCTTAGAGTTGCTACAAAGAGTGCTTTCTCATTATCCATATAATGCATTCGCAGCAAATGCATTCGGAATATATGTTTCTTTGCGAGAAATGTATTCTGATGCTAGAGAAATATTCCATGGGTTAGTTGGAACACCTGCAGCTGAGATGGCGAAACTTAACTTGGCGCATATTCAGGTACTTCATTTTTAGACAAAAGTTATATAGCTCACATCGAAGAACAACTTAGGTTCATTTGGCAAGGAATTTGTTGCATTCTTCCGGAGAGAGGCAGATAGTGAGAAATGCCGCAGCCGACACAGCCTTATCCTCAGCAATCAAATTGTACGAAGATAGCTTGTTACAAACGAGAAATGAAGAAACGCGCTGCGAAATGATGCTGTATCTAAGTTTGGCTAATTTTGAAAAAGCACATTTTTCAGAAGCTTGTAGGCTTTTGACAAGACTTTTACATCGGATGCCTATGTATTTACCACTGTGGTTTAACTGGGCATTGACGTTAGAGGAATGCGGTTTGAGGAGGATAAACGAAGTTGGAGAGAAACAAAAGATTGCGTCTGTGTCAGAAAATGCCAGTTCACTGAACGGTGTGCACAACGCGCGCAAAGCTGCTGCTGAGTTTGGAAGGGCATATAGAATATTTCAAGTTCTGAGTAGAAGAAAGCTTTCAGCTGATGGAGAAGGAATAGTGCGGCAAACACACTCTAGCCGACTTGCTGATGCTCATCATACTTTTGCAAAAGCGAAGCGTGCAACATCAAACGTAAGTTTTCTCTTAATATCGTTTTCTATGGTAATACAAGTCGTGTAGGTTCTTCTGGCTAATGCAGAAAAGGAGTATGTTGAACAAACCGAGCGTTACCAGGAACGCCAAAGAATACTACAAGAGAAGCTTGCTCAAGAAGAAAAAGAAAGGTTGGAACGAGAACAAAGACGAAAGGAGGAGCTGGCAGCTTTAGAAGAACGGGAGTTAAAGTTTCAGGAATCTTTAAAGGAAAAGGAGGAACACAAACGAACTGCTGAAAGAGAAACCGTGAGCAGAAAAAGGAGACGCAAAGTTTTGAAAGAACAGTTGGAAGAAACTTCGGACTTTTCCGAAAAGGAAGGAACTTCACCAACCCAAATGCAAGTCATGGAAGAAATTTTTGGCGACTGAAAATGGCATATGCTGTTGGTTTTACTTATAAGTTGTGTTGTTTAGCATTTCTTTTGCTCCTTTACTGTAGGGAGCTTCAGGCAAAAGATGACAATTTTCAAGAGGAAAAAGAAACTGCACAAGCAGAAACACTTAAAGTAAAGAAGATCGTTCTAGAACTAGATTTTCTTCCAATGCCTGTGTTTCAAGACGTCACGGAACCAAAACAGCAGTTGCACCGAGTGAATAGTATTGAAGTTTATCAACCTATCGACTTTCAAAGTAAAGTAGTTCATTGGTTGACTGTCGGAGACCTACACTATGCACTTGTGAATTCTCACCGGTACTCAGATGGCAGTTCTAGAGAAGAGTTTTTTAACAAACACTTGAAATCAGTTTCTCTAGAAAAACAAGATGAAGAATTGAATGGTAGTGACGCTGCTGTAAATAACAGGTGGAGGAAGATTGTGCTGTCTTCTGTGTCAGGTCACAACTTTGAGTGTAGCTTTCCTCGTATAAAAGCTGCTGAGGGTTTAGAGTTAAGTTTAGAGTCACTCAACTTGAGCTTCGTGATGTCGCAGTTTAACGGAACTTGCTTTTATCGTGTAAGTTATTTTTCCTTTTGTATTTTTAGAAAGTATTTTGAATTCGTTAGAATGATGGATGGTGGACCTATGAGTTTTGTGTAGGCAAACATGTGAAACAATATCATTTGAATCCTGTTACACTAGAACAGGAAGATATTTTCTATTTGGGTTTTCCTGTCGAGAAGAATGCTACGGAAGGGTTTGAAAAAGCCCTCTATCACGTTACATCTGTTAGTACAAACGAAGGTAGTCATATTTTTCATTTTTGTTTTTAGTCTTGAAATTTGTTTTAGTTGATGATAATGTCATTCGCATTCATTATGATAATGGTTCTTTATGTGTTCTTACTGGATCACCAAGGAATGTCACCATCGATTTCATATGCCCCTTTTCTACTGTGACGGATACAGAAAATTCCGAGTTTATTTCATCGATAAGAGAAATAGGTACATGTTCGTATCATTTGACCTTAGCTAGCAGCGCTTTATGTAGCGAGCCCCTGTTGAGAAATCATCCACACGATGAAATTGAAGTGACTTGTAAAGTGGTGAATGAAACGGTTTTACCGGACGTGAGAGTGACGACCTTGGCTGGTTATAAAACTGCGGCTTGGTTTTGAAAACTATCTTTTTTGCATACAATAAACCATGCACTTGGCTTTTTAGTTTATTTCTATTTCGTTATGGTTCAAAGACAGTGTAAACTTAGGAGACAGTTTCAAAAGATGACTTGAGTGAAATATACTAGCAGTTGTAAAAATCATCCAAGTTGTGTCAAGTTATTATTTCTCCTTGGAAGCTAAGATCAAATGGACGCCTGTTGCGCTTAATTCAGAATGATTTACAGAATATGCTCCTGCGGCTGACGCCGGACAAAACTGAATGAGTGTAGACGCACAAAAGAGTCTCTTGGCAGGACTGTGTGGTGCTTGTGCAACTTCCCTCGTAGTAACTCCTTTGGATGTATTAAAAGCTCGTCTCCAAGTACAACAGTATTCGGTGTTGAGAAACCGTCACGCCTTGAGGGTAAAGCTTTTATATACTTTATTTTTGACCGATTCTTATCTAAAAAATAGGGTGTATATGCCGAACTTGTTAGAAGTGAAGGTTTGAAGGGACTCTGGAGAGGCTTGGGAGCTTCTTTATTCCTAATGGTGCCTACCACGGCTTTGTATATGACCTTGTATGATTCTCTGAAGGAGAAACTCATTAGTAGGTACCGACAACAGGAGGAAATGTCCATTGTATTGGCTGGAACAGTATCTAGGTGTGTAGTGGTCACTATTGGAAGTCCTCTGGAACTCATTAGGACAAGTATTCAAGCAACGAAAGGTTCTCCCTCTATTTTGAATATGTGGAAGCGAAACGTAGAATCCGCCGGTGTCAAAGGTCTTTTTCGTGGTTTATCTCCAACACTTATAAGGGATGCTCCCTTTTCAGCTATTTATTGGGTTCTCTACGAGCGCTGTAAATCACCTTCAAGTTTTCTTTTTCGGCTCACTGGCGGTAAACATAGTTGGCTCGTATTTCTTGTATCAGGTTGCCTATCTGGGATGACTGCAGCTGCTCTTACGACTCCAGCAGATGTGGTAAAGACGCGACGTCAGGCAATGTTGAATAGTCAAAAATCTTTTCTTTTGCAGTCTTCTCCTTCATTTAATAGTATCGGTTGTTGCTCCGATTTAAATGCATCTTTCTGGAGTTGTGGCAAAGCAATAGTAAAGTATGAGGGTTATAGAGGTTTATTTCGCGGTCTGGTACCACGAGTTGCCAAAGTAGCTCCCAGTTGTGCAATAATGATGACATGTTATGAGTTGTGTAAGACATATTTGAATGGTCCTAATTTTTCCAATGATGACACTTCAGGGGTTCATGATCCCTCAAGTGACTCGAACCTAGATGAATATATAGAGTGGTCAATTTCAGAGTATTGATGTCATATATCTTGTGACATAGAAGCTGTAGTTATTGTACAGGGAGTTTATTTTAGGGACATTCATTTTTCCTAAGCTTGTTTTCTTCTCTTGAGAGTTACTTGTAAACTAATCCAATAGGCAGATTCAGTGAATAGTATAGTTTTTTCTATTTAGGCAGATATTTCAAGTAGAACTCAATAGTTTCAATGTAGCCTTTTATGGATGGAATGGTTCTGCGTAAGAATCCCATGCTTTGGCTTCAGGCATCACCGGTAAACTCTGATTACCCAAGTACGGCATCATTCAACTTTGTATAAAATCATTACTACATTTTCAAAAATGGTGTCTATTCCTATATTGATACATGGCCGTTCTTGTTTGTTCCTTTCGTTGCATATTTTGAAAAGTTCTGTACTACATTTTGCCTCTTTCTTCTCTTTCTTTGTTTTCCTCTATCATATTCAATATCCCACAAATCACGTTTTTCACCAAGAGCTGGTTGGTTCCCTTCTCTCGAAAACAACTCTTTTCTTGATTGGCTCAATAATGAACAGTTATTCCATGTTCCCACTGAAAATGGTGAAGGCATGTCTTCTACTTTTTTCTTGGTGCCCTGTCTTCCTGTTTTGAGAATGACATTATCTTTCTTCTGTTGTTCGGTATATCTATTTGCTTGTGAAACCATTTCAACATCGTCATGAGGAAATATTTTTCTACGCAACTGCGCATGGAACGAAGTATTCAATGCATGCTTTACGTGAAGTCCTATTGTCCCATGAAGCCTTTGCATCGTCATCTGAAGACGATGAAACGCAAGTAAAGAAATGTCATGTCTTTGGATTGTCATTTCTGGATATTGACCGTTGATCTGTGAAAGCCTATCCATGTTAGGCTTCTTATCAAGCTTCCATTCCTCATTTGAGCTACACGGTTCCGTCACTCGTTGCAAATTTGAACAATTGCTCTTTGTCGTATCCACTTTCTCAGTATTATTCACTTTCTGCTGGACAACACGGCTGTAAAATAATAAGTAGGCTCTTTGATGTAATACAGTTTGAACGCCAACCTGCCTTGTGCATTCATCATCTTTCAAGTACCAGATTCCATTGCTATTGCGAACGTAAGCATAATAATGCCCACCATGAATACTAAAACCTTCATGTACAATAACTGCACAAAGACGATAATACACAGGTTTCCGAATGCTATTTCCTTTCAAAGGAATGAATGGGGAAAAATCAAAAGTTTCATCATAAGAAACAAATTTGTTTTCCTTCTTACTCAATCGAAACCGTTTTAAATGGAAAATGAAAACGTTAGGTATTCGTCGAAACTGAAATACTTTGGAAGCATCCGTCCTTTGTTTACATTGAGAACAAAAGTATCGATTAGGTCCAAACAAACGCTCCGGAGTAGTAAAACCCTTCAATGCCTTAGCAAGTGTACTGACACCTTCCAAATCCAGAGAAACATCTAAAAAAGGTTCAACAGTGTCTGAACTTGAACCACAATTTTGGCAAGATACTTTAGACTCATAACAACCACCAAATATCTCATGGACCAAAGTATGCATTTCTTGTTGTCGGTCATGACAAAGTTTGCCTCTTGGTATTCCCAATAAGATACGATTCATATCATCAAGTAAAAAACGAATATATTCATGAGCATCTGCTTGTCTTCCTGGAGTAAAATTTCTGGACAAAACTTTCAAGTTTCGAACCAAATCTACTGGAGAATAGCTCTGAAAGGAAGTGTCCGAAGAAAAAACATTTTGGGCAGTCTTCTCTACGGCACAAATACTACAGTATCCCGAATGAGATGGACAATTGGATGCTGCAGAAAATATTTTTTCCAACAAGGCTGTGGCAAACGGTGGACAGTGTAACAAAGACTGTAACGCAGCATTCAGGAAGCAGGTATTTCCCAGGTTTCTCAAACCTTTTCCACTACGAAAGATTCTTTTCCACTCCAAAGTAGTAGAAGAACAAGGAGTAATCCAATTTCCATCATAACCACTTTTACTAGTGGTCATTGAAGACGTAGTGGAGGCTTTGAAGTGCTTCAGACTATGATGACTTTCACGAAATATCGTGCCATTTCCAGTTTGATTCTTAGCTCCGAGTTTCCCATCTTTCACAAATTCAATTCTTTCGGGAATGTTGCAGTCATTCTGAGTTACCATTCTTTCAGTTTCTAATGGAACAACACCGCTGTGTACTGTCATCCATCATAAGCATATCCTTCTCGGCCGACATTCACTTCCAATTACTTAAATTATTGGAGGATGATTTTCCAAACCGTTTGAGTAGCTATTCGCCATACTTTTACCAATAGTTTCAAGAGATAGCGTGTTTTTTATTTTACTTTGTAGAAGACTCTCTTGTTCTCATATTGTTTTCAAAGGACTACAAATTTCGTCGTGAAACCTCTCTCCTATGGCACACTTTGGTACAACTACACAAGCAAAGTATTGGCTATTTACTATCAAACAAGTTGACGAAATGAGAAAGAATAACAACCAAGAAGCAAGAGAAAGATGTAAGGACCGAGTATCCAATGGTGAAATCGAACCACTTACACTTGAAGAGGAATCCAAGTTGCGAAGGATATATGAAATAAAGATACAGAAGAATGCGGAAAAGCTAGGATTACCTGAGGCAGCTCAAGCTACAGCTGTTACTCTTTTCAAAAGATATTTTCTAAGGACAAGTGTTATGGAGGCAGATCTTTCAACTATTGCGTAAGTGAACTTTGCCACAAAGGCATCGCTCAGTTGTCCAGAGTTTTCTGATTCGCATTTTCTAGAATAACTTGTTTATATTTGGCAAGTAAGATTGAGGAATATTACATTCCTTTCAAAGAGTTTGCTGCAGTTGTAGAGACCACTCTTTCTGTGGAGCAGCTTCTTTCTTTTGAAATGGAGGTTATGCAAAGATTGGAGTTTCACATTTCTTGTTATCATCCTTATTTATCCTTTTCTGCAATCTGGTCTTTGTTGGAAGAATGTCATTGGAATATGGAAGCAAGGAATGACCTTGTAGACAAAAAGAAGCTTTATTCTTATGCTCGTTCTCTTATTCACACGAGTCTTCTAACTGATTTAATGTTTTTTCTCTCACCTGGACAGATTGCTTTAGGCATAATATCCTATGCATTTGCTCATTTTCATATTTCGTTTCCATTCGAGTTATTATTGAGTTTGAAGAGCGAAAGGAATGAAGAGTATACAGTGGATGAAGAGAATTGGCTTGCATTATGGGAACAATCAGTAAATGAGGTAAAAAAAGAAATGTCAACTTGTGGAGGTCTTGATACTTGGAATATTTCCACAGAAACAGAAGCACGACAACTTTTGAAGAAATTATCCTTTTGCAGAGATCCTAGAGTAGATCCTACGAGTACTGAATATTTGGAAATGGTAAAGAAGAGAGAAAGTGATAAGGAAATGAAACGATTGGAGAAGAATCGTGCATTTTCAGAAAAGAGAAAAAGAGAATTCGCTATGATTACTGGTATAGGAGAAGACACTTTTCAAGATTCGGAGACCATGTTAAAGAAAGACGTTGACTATTTACATACTGTTAACTCAAGTAAGGAATTGGAAGAGAAAAACGAGCAAACTATCCTGTTGGTTGAAGACAATAAGAACAAGAAGAGAAGAAGAAGAGGAGAATGAGAGAAATGGGTTCAAAGACTTTGGATGAGCAGCCATGGCTGGGTCTAAGTTATATAACTTTTAATATGTCTATTCATAAATTGTTCTTGAAAAAGGACTTTGTATTTCAAGCTTTCAAACAAAGTGTGTATTATGGTCAGAAATTAAGTTGGTCAACAAACCCTGTTCGAGCAGCCTTTCCTAAGAGTTCAACCTTCATAAAGAGCAAGGGACTTTATCCAGTGAGAGAACCAGCTTTTGCAAACTATAACGAGTGGTTGTCTAAAAGAACGTTTGTAACAAATTGGAATAGATATTTTATATCCGCTGTTGCTTCGGTTTCTTTAGTTGGGGCACTTTACGTTGTTTCAATGAGCAGCAAGACTATTCCGGATGCTGTGGCTTTGAATGGTACGGAGAAATTAGCTCCAACTGCTGTGATAGAACGACAACAAGACAACTCGAAGATAGCAAATACTTCACTGATATCTAATTTATTCCAAATTTATGATGACAAAGGAAAGAAAACAGACCTGAATGCTCTCTTTACTTCATTTAACAATAGAGAAGTGATTCTCATTGGAGAAACGCATGACGACTCTGTGGCACATGAGTTAGAGTTGGCTATCGTGCAACATTTATTTCAGAGACAATATTCAGAAAAAGGTATATTGAAAGGAAAGCTCAAGTGAATATAAACTAATTGTATTGCGTTTATAGATAGGAAACCTTTGATTGTTTCACTGGAATTTTTCAATTATGATATGCAGAGTTATCTTGATTCTTATATTGAAAAGAAACTGAGTGAAGCAGAATTTCTAGAGTCTTGTGTACAGCAACCTGGAAACATTGAAGATTACCTTCCCTTGTTACGTTTTTGTCGTGAAAAACACATTCCTATATTAGCATCGAATGCTCCGGGACAGTAAGTGTTATTCTGTGGAATCCGTCTTTTATAGTCATTTCTTTTATTTAGTATTATTGAAATGGTTCGTAAGGATGGCAAGGAATATCTAAGAAACTTAAAGGACGAAGACATTTTTGGGATACCACCATTACCATATCCTGAACCGTCTGCCTCATATGAAGCCAAGTTTATGGCTTTGATGAATCATCAATTGATGTTAGCTGCTCATGGAATGTGGAAGGACGATATCTACTCTCTTAGACAAAATGAAAATTTCCAAAGACGACTCAACAATTATTTGGAGGCACAAAATTTGTGGGATGCAAGTATGGCCTATCATATAGTGAACAAAATCGAAGAAAATCCAAAGGTCACTGTTTGTCATATTTGTGGGAAATTTCATATGGAAGGAGGTTTGGGAATCCCGGAACATTTACATAATTATGCCCCGCACTTGAACGTAGTTTCAGTTACCATTATACCTGAAGAAAGTTTGACTACAGAAGAATGCAAAAATGGTAATGGATTTGTCATTCGGACTTCGACCTTGGAAAGTGATAAGTAACCCAACCTTGTAAATAGTCTTGTGCCTAAACAAACTGTGGAACTTCTGGTTTCTTCTTCGTTGAAATAGACTGTTTATGTTTTGTATCAAATTGCTTCATTTATTTAAAACATTTCACTATCTAGGCAATCACACACCATGTGCTGAACACTGAAGAAGAATCGTCTCTCGTGTTATGACCTCCATCGTTGGAACCTTCTCTATACTAATTAACAAATATTTCAGTCCTATTCACGCTGTATCCAAAAGCAACTGTGCTTACAACACCCTTGGGAGATTTCTTGTCCTTGACTACACCACCAGAGGTTAATTTTACTTTACTTCTTTTCGCCCTCGTAGACTTTTCGTTCGAACTCTTCTTGGTTGCCCTTCGAGGTGTTGCTATGGAACCTTTCGTAGACTCTTCATAATCCAATTAGCATTGTCTGGTAAATAAGCCAACTTGACCTACTTCTTCGTTTATTAGGACTCTTCACTTTTCTATTATGGGTGACATCTTCCTTTTTCGCCTTGCTTCGCTGCTTAGTCGGTTTCGTTTCAGGGGTCTTAACGTGAGTTATAGATTCGTTATCTTCTACTTCTGTCTGCATATTTAACATAAATAAATTACCTACGTATCCATCAAAGAAAGTTCAAGAAATACGTCTACAGTCACTTACAACTAAACCACAATAAGACATCCAAAAATACCGATAGTTGCCGTTACAAATTCTGAAATTGGCTTTTGGTGAGATGAATCGATTGTCTCATCAGCGTCCTATTGGTAAGAAACAGGCAAGAGGTCACAGTAAGCCAGACTTGTCCACGATAGAAGGAAGTAGACAGTTTATTTTACAACACGATAAGAAGAAAAAGAAAAAGACTCATGATAGTTTGCCGAAAAGCGACTTTGTTCAAGTGCAATCACAAACAGAGGATATCACACCAACTCACAAATATCGAGACAGAGCACAGGAAAGACGTGAAAGAACTGGGACAACTCGTTATGATGAAAACGATACATTAGTGATAGGTGAGTTGGGCAATGAAGCTTCCGAATATTCTCCAATGGTAAAAGGACTGGACTACTCTCTTCTAAACAGAGACACTCAAGGAATTGCCCACTTTGACAAACAAGAAACTCCAAGCAAAGTTCAGGCACCGACGGAAGAACTAAATAATAACTCAGCACAAGAACAGTGGCCCTCTTTGGTATCCCAAATAGCCGTTTTGCAGTTCAGGAAAGAAGAAACACCAACTCCAACTGGTGTTCATCGAGTAGATAGTTTTTATCCAGGCAGAATGTATTATGTATATGAACTGGCAAAGCACGGTTTGAACGAAAGTAACCAACCACTTGTTGTTCGACATAGTAAGAAACGTATTTTTCCGTCGAATAGTATCACTTATGAATGGAGTCGTGATATTGCTAGCTCGATATGGACCAAAGATACGAGGAAAAAGTTGTCGTCTTTCAAGGAAGACGCTTTCCCATATAATAACGGCGAACCTGGAAGAATACATCTATTTTGGAATTGCAAAAAGCCTTCTCAAAGGGATATCTCCCCAGCAGTTGATGAAACAGACGATACAACTGCTGTTGATAAGGATGCTTCCAAGATGAGTTCAGTATGGCAAGTAGATGGAGCTTTGGCAGGAGCTGTTGAGGTAGAAAATGAAACAACAAAGCATTTCCATTATCCAAGCATCCAAAATGAAAATGAATCCCAAGAAGAGGAAATGGATATTTTTCAAGACATTGACTCGACTCAAGTGACTTGGAGTTATTCTAAAAATGAAACATAATTTCATAATAGTACCCAAATAAGCTCTCTCAGTATTGTAACTTCGTTTTTCTTTTATCATGCAAAGAAAACTTCTCAAGTATGAAATTCATTTTTCAGATTGCCTTCACAAGTGACTTGAGATGTAAACAACTTAAACACCATATACATTAATAATATTTATAGTTATTGTGTATATGTAAGTCAAAAGCACCTCTTCCCTGGATAGTCTTATCGACGAATTGAAAAGGGAGGAGACAAGCCAACGGTTCGCAAAGGATTTCTGGATGACGAATTGGGAACTAGACCAGAAGAATGATTGTTGTTGTTTGGGTACGCGCTTGAATGAACTGTTGTGTCTTGAGGCATTACGCCAGTACTTTCATCAACCGCATGAATAGAAGTAAAGGTTCGATCAACTACTTTTGGAGAAGGCACTTTGTTGGAATATACATAGTCTCCACCTGATGGTTGCTCAATGTTTCCCGGCATAGGTTTCTCATTTGATATTTCATGTTCGGCACGAACTGCACTATGACTAGCAGAAGTTGACTCTGACTGCTTTAACAGAGTCCAGTCAAAAATATTATCGTTGACAAACCCTTCTCTTTCAAAAAGGCCTCTAAATAGGTTTCGCAAGTAGCTATAATCGGGTTTTTCATCGAATCTAATTGTATTTTGTCATGACAAAAAATGAAGCACGACTTTGTAATAACTTACTTCAATGATCGGCAGTATTGAAGATATGAGGCGAATTCTCCTGGATATCCTCTACAAAGAACTTCTATGGGAGTATTGTATTTCTTTTCACTGATCTTTTGGTATTTTTGTTTCTTCGTGGCGGCCTTCAATCCTTGCCAAGGTAAACTTCCTCGTAACAAATACATAAAAACATAGCCGAGTGACTCCAGATCATCTCTTCTTCCTTGTTCCACTCCCAAATGAGTATTAATGGAAGCATACCTTGCTGTTCCTGTTAAATTTTTACCCTCGCGATAAGGAATATGAACATGTGTTTTCGGATCTCTATACTTTTTGGAGAGTCCAAAGTCAATGAGATATACGGTATTCGAGTTTCTGCCCAAACCCATCAAAAAATTATCTGGCTTAATATCTCTATGAATAAAGCTTCGGGAATGAACATATTCAACACGGCATAACATCTGGTCAGCAAGTAACAATATTGTCTTCAAAGAAAATTTGCGATGACAAAAGTTGAACAAATCTTCCACGCTTGGTCCTAAAAGCTCCATTGCCATAACGTTATAATCTCCCTCTTGTCCATACCACTTAACTTGGGGAATTCCCATTACGACTTGACCCTTTAAAAGTTTCAAACGACAACAACTACAACGCCAAAGCAAACTTACTGTAGGGCTAGAACACAAATATCGATATATTTTGCTTTCGTAGAGAAGTTGAGGGTGTCTTGTCTTCACACTTTCCAACTTGATGGCAACTTCTTCTGCAGTGTAAACGTTAATCCCTATTGTATATCAGAGAAAACTCTTTCAAGGAGCAAACAATGGCAATACTTACCGAGGTAGATATCCCCAAAAGAACCGGAACCAATTTTCCGTCCAAGCTTCCACTTCCCTCCGACTCTTAGTTCCATTCAGCTAATAAAAACGGCAGTCCGAAAAATAGGGGCAAAGGCCCAATACAGAAACAAAAACAGAAACTTGGAAAGCCAAAACCTACAAAACTGCAACGGCAAGTAAATATTCAAGGTTTAAGGTATGTTTCTCTTGAGTAAAAAGAGTCTGTAGCACTTAAACGATTCCTTCCCCTTTTTCAAGCCCTACAACGAACAACCGACAAAATAATTCGGATGCTCAAGAGGTGCATTTCTTCTTCAATGGGAAATAACTTGCCAAAAAGGCTTTGTATTGAATCTGGAAGCTTCAGAAGAACAAAACATTTGAACAATTGTTTCGTTTGATGAATATCTCATCCAATAAGCTATGTTCTTCTCCTTTACGGAACAACACCCTTATTTACTTTACTACAAAAAGGATGATTTTTATATCAACTCATCCAATTTACTTTGAATTTTCAAACTATGCTATGAAGAGTATAGTAATAAACCGCGTTCTCTCTAGACTTATAACTTTGACTCTCTATTAGAGAAACACATCATGAAAGAAGCCAACCTGAAAAACTATGCAACAAAAGTTGTTTGAATAATTAATTTCGTCTCATTCCAATTGTAAAATGTCGGATGAGGTAGAAACATCCAAAGACAACTCGGACTCAGTGTTCTATAGAAGGTAAGCGAACATACTGTTTAGAGAATACTTATATTTGTTGCCAAACAGTTATCAAGGTGAAGAGGACTTACCGTATATCCGAGCTCTTATAGTATGTAGTTCAATGACGGACTTGATAAGGACACACTTTTGAATAGGACAAAGACCTTTCGGAACCTTATTCAATATTTACGTATAGATACTTTCTGAATCAGTGGCCGCAACTATGTCTCCTCGTAAGTAGTCTCTTTATTGGTGAACTTCATACTGAACTTGCTAACATTAGGCATTCTTTCAAAAAGATTGTATTGGTTGCATAGTTTGTAAAATGGTAAGTATATATATTTTATGGGAATATTCTCTCTCGTGCTGATATGGTTGTGGAGGAACCAAGCAAGAGGAATATTCTCCGAGGATACATCGCAATGTTAGCAGTACGTCAAGATTTTCGAAGACAAGGTAATAGTTGTAGTAAATAAAACGAGAGTGACCGTTGAGTTGTATAGGAATCGGCATGGAACTTGTGAAAAGAGTAATTGAAAGAATGAAAATAAGTAATTGCCAGGAAGTAGTCTTGGAAACGGAAACTACCAACAAGGCTGCTTTGTGTCTCTATCGAAAGTTAGGATTCATTCGAGATAAATTATTGGTGAGTTGATTCTTTTTATATTTTGTTTGGTTTCTTTATCTTGGCTTAGGAACGTTATTATCTTAATGGAAACGATGCTTTTCGTTTGAAACTTCGTTTATGCTCCATATTCAATTCTTAAATTTTTACCCAGTTGTAAAGAACTTAGCTATCGAATATACCAACTCACCCTTTGATAACTATACCAAGCATCCTTTTAGATCAAAGTGTTTTTATTTTTTGACTTTAGGAGTTTAAGGACCTTGGTGAAACAAGTCTTCCAGTTTCTTCTTCATTTCTTCCAACTAAACAAGAAAATTTTTGAAAATATTCAGTTCCCAAAGCCAAAACTTACCTTGTCGTCAGAAATCTGACTTTTATCCTCTTCAGGTGATATTGTACCTTTTCCTTCCATTCTTCGCCACTTTTCAACTTCTGCCGAGTCAGTTTGTGGAGGTGACAACAGAGCTCCTCTCGGAACAAACCCCAAGCGTAACCCGCTATTTTTACAAAAGTCTGCAACTTCTTCAAATTTTATCAACTAATCAAATAGTAAGAACTGTAAACGACAAGGAGGCGTTTTCTTACTTCCGGAACTGGTTTCGGAAAGTCTTGGGCCTCCAACAACGCAGCATAGATTTTGGCTTCGTCTTGTTCTTGAAAAGCTAATACTACGTCAACACCACTAATTTTCAGACTATATATTCCTTGGTTGTTTGTACTTGGGTTAAAAATCAACACCCATATATTTGAAGGTGGCCTTCCAACCACGGGAGTGGCATCAGGGGGGAACTGACCCTTGTTTTGTCCTGAAGAGACTTCACTCATTCTCTTTTTAAGTATGTCCCAATCCAGTTTAGGACTCTCTGAGTTTTGTTCTTCTTGCGGAGGCTCTTCTTCACTCGGTTCTTTCTTTTCTTTTCCTAAACAACAACTTGTCTGAAGTGGTGACTGAAATAGCGTGATAGATCTTGTTCTCTTAGACAAATATACAGGAGTGATACATCTTTTGCACGCTTGTCTTGTATGCTCAGGTATGGAACGAAAGTAATACAAACCAAAAGTTACAAAAGTCAATGACATATCAACCAAGAAAAGATTCAAGTGAAGATGAGGGATTTACAGTCAAAGACTCCTATGGCTCACTTTGACCCTTTTTCAGACCAACTCGTTGTGGAAGATGGTCAAGTAGATTATTCTTTCGATCCTTTCACAGCTACAGATATTGAATTTCGTGATAAGGAAAAAGAGCTCTCTCTGATGAAGTTGCAACGGCCTAGAGTTTCTCTGAAATTTGAAGACCTGTCTGTGACTGCAGTTCAAAAGGAGGGCTGTTGGAGAAAACAACAACAACAGAAACAAATACTGAAAAATATCGCTGGAATTGTTTACTCTGGACAGCTGCTTGCTATAATGGGGCCATCTGGCTCAGGAAAGACCACCTTGCTCAACCTACTTGCTGGGAGGTTGTCAGCTTCCAGTAACTTATGTGGTAGCGGAAGCATCACTATTAATGGGAAAAAAAGGGATCCAGGTTCTTTCAAAAAAGTATGTTTATCCCTTTTTTACAAGAAAAACATACTTATCCGAACCAAAGTTGAGTGCTTATGTTATGCAGGATGATCACATGTTTGCAGACCTGACGATAGAAGAACAAATATCCATATCTGCAAATTTGCGTCTTCCAAGTAGTATTTCAGATGCTGAAAAGAAACGTAGAATTGAAGCTGTTATCTCTGAGTTGGGACTTTCTGGAGTAAAGAAATCTTTCATTGGTTCAGAAACGAAAAGAGGAGTAAGTGGTGGAGAAAGAAAACGTGTCAGTATTGGTACAGAGCTGGTGACAGATCCTTCCTTATTATTTTTAGACGGTAAGTTTCCAAAAGTACTCCGATGACTCTCATTTAAGCAAGTGATAGAACCAACCTCAGGTTTGGATGCCTTCAATGCGCAGAATGTTGTTCAGACGCTGGTTCGTCTTGCACGGAATGGCCGTGCAGTTGTAATGACAGTGCACCAACCGAGAAGCAACATATTTGGCTTGTTCGATATGCTTTTATTGCTTTCTGAAGGTCAAATCATTTATTTTGGTCTTGCAAAAGATGCATTGCCATATTTTTCGCAGTTAGGATATGAGTGAGTTTCCATCGATTGGTATAGACTTTTGTAATGAAATTCTTGTAGATGTCCTGAGCATTTCAACCCAGCGGATTACTTCCTGGACCTTATATCAATAGACTTGCGGTCATCTCAACTTGAACGCAACTCTCGAGGTCGAGTTTTATATCTTCATCGTGCATACAATGAAACTTTATTCGCTAACGGAGGTAATATGATTGTTCAAGGTAAGTTGGTTGAAGCCACTATTGAAACAGTTTTTATCCATTGTTGATATTAGATGAGATTTCGCCAAAGGTTGAAAAGGAAACAAGTCAAGAGACTGATGTTACAAATATGAACAAGTATGCTTATCCTTATTGGAAGGAATTCTTTCTCTTGTGCAATCGTGCTTGGAAGTTACTTATTCGAGAAAAGGGAGTTTCCTTGATTCGTGCTGCTCAAACAATGGTAACGTTATACAGTCATACTCTATACAAATTCTGATATGATTTCTTTTATAGATATTTGCTGTATTATTGGGTCTAATTTGGTTGAACAAAGGAAGAAATGTCTCTTCGAGCAATTATGTAGACATTGAAGGCATCCTCTTTTTTATTCTTATCAACCAAAGTTTCATTAGTATATTTGGAACTATATTTACCTTTCCACTAGAACGCTCCATCGTTCTACGCGAACGTGCGAGTGGAATGTATAGAGTGTCTGCGTATTATCTGTCCAAGACGTTGGTTGAGATACCCCGCTCCTTACTGTTTTCCTTGTTTTTCTGTGTTGTGGTAAGTAAGAAGATCTTTTTCTGTGGCACCTCTGCTGAATTATAAAGTTATATTGGATGGTCGGTCTGAGAGATTCAGCACGTTCCTTTTTTCTCTTTCTGGTGGTAATTTTCCTTACTTCATTGACTGCCGAAGGCATTGCGCTTACTGTCTCCGTACGTATAATGACTTTCGGTTGATAGGTTTTCATAGGTTTCGTAGGCTGGGGCTCCGACTCCTCAAATTGCTTCAGCTATTATTCCACTTTTCTTAGTTGTGTCTATATTATTTGGTGGTTTCTTTTTATCCAACGCACAAATTCCAAACTATTTTGTTTGGTTGAAATATATGTCGTTTGTGAAATATTCATTTGGAGCCTTGATGCACATTCAATTTGATGATTTTCAGTTTCAGCTTGTAGACTCAAGCTGTATAGTATGTGATGGAAATGAAGTTCTTTCTGTTTCGGGGACGACCGATTTTTCCTTAGGAGGAAATATTGGAGTAAGACAAGTACTTCAATTTGGTTTATATTTGTTGATATTTTTAGTTGCTCATTACCATAATGATGATCTTTCGCATATCAGCCTATGTGGTTTTGCGAATAAGAGGTCCAAAATATGACAAAAATTTGTGATTGAAAATAGCTCGTCGTTGAACAATCTACCCAACGCGCTTTTTACCGAAGGACTGTCAAAAGATGAGACTTTGGTGCTAGTCAAACCGATTTGAATCGAATAAGTAGCGTCACATACGAATAAATGGGGTTTTTGTCACTTTTTCCGTCATTAACGGACGCCATAACGTGTAAGACTTGTTGTTTTCATGTCTCTTCAGAATAAGCAATACGAAATTGCTCAACATATCGAAGACTTTTCCGCTGCTTTGGAGCAGCTCTGTGTCACCCCTTCCGATTGAAAGCTGATCGATCATCATCAGGCGTGAGCATTTCTCCGATCCCCCAATGACTGTCTTGTTTGGTCAGTTTGGTTTCTGCTGTGCCTGCTATGCTTATACTTCCAAGTTTTTTCATAACTATATCTTTAATCCTAAGCAAAAGTGTAAAGGTAGCTTTTATGGAAATTCGCTATTTTCGAAGAAGCAATCGTGCTATTTTTTGAAAAGACGTTACCTTAACCTTGTTAGTCGTCACCGAAGAAATACGAAAATACAGTTTTGCACAGTGAAATCCTGCTTGCCGAACAATCAGAATATTAACTTTTCAGAAGACAGGAGAACAACTTTTATTGACTTTAAAGAAAACGGGACACAAGTCGATGAAGACCACGAGTCCAAACTTTATCAACTCGAAGAAGATGAAGACGAACTGATCCAAGAGTACGCTGAAGATAACTTATGGGAAACAACAGCTGTCACTGAGAGATATGCTAGTTTGGACCAACGTGATTATCTCATATCTAAAAAGCTTGTTGAATATCTTGACGTAAGAAAGAACGAAGCCCAAATACAATCCGAGTATCCCATGGATAAAGATGCTATTTTAGATTGGTGGGTTGCTGCAGTAGACTCCAAAAAGTTTAAGGAACTACAAAACTTGTATGGCAACTTTGGCATTTTCTTTCTTGAGAATTTTCCCGACTTTGCTGAAAATAAACTGTATGAAGGAAAACTCACTCCGAAGGATAAAGCAATATTGAAAGCTAGAAGGTTATATTCTTGTATGGGAGTTCCCGCTATTGCAGATTCGTTGCTATTTGTCATTGAGCCTGGAGGTTCTCATTCACAAGGTTATCAGTTTGAGCAATTGGATGATAATGTTGACCGTTTGTTGGAGACTCTTCGAACTACATCGAAGCCCAATAGAGTTACCACTTTTTATTCTTATGTTGCTTATTGTGATGGCGAAAGAGAACTTGTGGAGGAAGGCATTTGTGAAGTTGACATATTCTTTGCACATAGCTCACAGGCATCGATTGCTTCCTCGACAGCATTTGATAATCTTATGTTGCGTTTGAGAACAGACCTTCATCTTCCAGCTTATCGTCCAGATGATGAAATGGACGTTATTCAGAATGCTGATGCGAAAGATGCTGCTTTGTTATCCAAATCAGTTTACAAACGACAAAAGTTACCTGGAGCAGTCTTGTTGGCTGATCGACTTTTACATGAAGCTGATTTACTTCAAGGTAATCTGATCAAAGTTACTTCTTTTCTTAATCATCAAGTGGATGTCTCTTTAATGGAGTCTTGTGGAAAGGACTTAGCCAGTTTGTTAAGAGACACCAATCCTACAAAGATTCTAACCATAGAAACCAGTGGTCTTTTACCTGCAATTACGGTGTCTAGAGAGTTGGGTCTTTTCATGGTTTATGCTCGACATGGAAAGTCAATTACGATGAGCGATTGCATTCACACTTTTTATCGAAGTCAAACCAAAGGAGAACTTTATGAGTTGGTTATATCCAGAGAGTATTTGGGAGAGAATGATCGAGTAGTTATCATTGATGATTTTTTAGCTGGAGGTTCAACGCTGGATGCATTAATTCGCTTAGCCAACATGGCAGGAACCGAGGTTTGTGGTATTGGAGTTTTGATTGAAAGAACAGACATGGGAGGAAGAGCGTTTTTATCGGGTTATAATATTCCGATATTTTCGTTGGTTCGGTTGTCTGTCTCCTCGGAAGGCTTAAGAGTAGAAAATATTGATAAATTCTAAGATTATCTCTACAGGCATGTGAATATGAATGATGGTTGAACCATTGATTATTGGTAGTTTTGTCAAGATATATACAAGATGTATAAATGGCACTCTTTAGTTGACTCTATCTACTGTTCCATAATTACCAAGTTGAGCTCTGAACAATTCTTTAACAAGGGCTGGGGTGATAGAAACAGCTTTGAGAGGCAGCAAAGTTTGTTTGTTGAAAAGTTGAAACAATGGAAAGAAGCCAGAAACTTTGGAAAACCCTTACAAGGCCCTGACATCACTGAAAAGCAGTTGCGTTGGATTTATGATAGTTTGTCATATTCAAACGTTTCTTCAGCTGGTGACTTGGCTGGAATGAACACGAAACAGCCTTGGTTGTGGAACCGAGTAGCAGAACTGTGGAAACTCCGTCTCCGAGAAGCTTGCTTCCTCACTCCAGCAATAGAATGGCTCAACGAAACTGGTTCTTTGGTAAGATTGCATCAAGACAAGCCCAACTCATCAGCAATATTGAGTGCTCCTTGTAGTCTAGTTTTCCTGGGGAGACAAGAATGGCTCGATTTCTACTCGTAGAACCTTTATATAAATCTGATTCTTCTTTAGTCATTCATCTTGCTGCTACAGGTGACCACGGTTATAACCGACGACTATTTTGCTTTGCTTTACCTTTGGCAAACCATGGTATTTCCTCCGTGATATTAGAGAATCCCTATTATGGAAGCAGAAAACCTGTTCACCAAGTTGGCTCTAAATTGGCTTATGTACAAGATTTGTTACTTCTTGGGTTTGCAACGATTTTGGAGTGCATGTCTATAGCTAAGTATTTCTCGGAGGATGTTGAATATAGAAGTATGTGTTTCACAGGACTCTCACAAGGTGGCCTACATGCTGCTATGGCTGCCTCTTTATATCCTTTTTCAGTTGCGACAGTGGCAGCTTTTTCACCTCATTCTGCAGTTCCAGTATTTACGGATGGTGTGTTGAGACAATCGTGTTCATGGAATCAGCTAGCTGCAACTATGAATGAAGCAGTTCAAAGCTCATGTACTATCCAACATCCAGAAGATAGCCATGAAAGAACAGAATATGATCACCTAGCTTCTTCACCACAAGTGAGTCGATATATTGATAGAAAGGAGCAAACCGTTCGATCTCAGTTAAGGATTGCCCTTGAGATGAGTGACATTCGTCATTTTCCACAACCTGCAAACCCCAATGCTGCAATACTTTTGGCTGGAGAGAATGACAAGTAAGTTTCTGAGTGTTCTTATTAACAAAGTATTTATTCTGTCAAGATATATTCCAAGAGAATGCGTTGAAATGTTTTCCAAGGCTTGGCCTCATATGGAGATACGTTGGATCCCAAGTGGTCATGTAACAGGTTTTCTTTTCTATCGCCAACATATATTCCAAGCAATATTAGATAGTTTGGCTCGAGTTTAGTGATTTTCTATTTATAAAATGAACAGTAACAGAAATAATTACTTTCTCGACAGGAAATAACAGTCATATCTCTAAAGGAATGTCAGTGCTACTAACAATGTCTATATACATTGTCTATTGCTTCCTCGTCAATACAAAGTCAGCCATCTCTAACAATGCTTGGCGGTAGCTGGTGTCCTGCAATGTTTGAGTAATTCCTTCTTTCGCTAAGCAACAGTGTTCCTTGGCCAAATCCAAAGTTCGTTCTATGCCTTTACTTTTCTCTACGGCACCTAAGGTCTTGGAAATATCATCGGGATACTGAAACCTTCTCTTGGCATATTCACGTATCTCTGGAAACTGCTCTATGGCAAATAATACTGGTGCTGTAAGAGTACCTTGGTGAATATCCGCCAAGGCTGGCTTCCCCAAGCTAGAGGATGTCCCTGTAAAGTCTAAAGCGTCGTCCACCAACTGATAAGCTAAACCCAAATGACGACCATATTCAAAAGCCACTTGAACTATCTCTTTCGGACAATTTGAAAGAAGAGCCACAGCTTGGCAAGAATTGGCAATCAGCGAAGCTGTCTTGAGAAATGTCTTCTGTAAATAAACTTCCAATTTGTCTTTTGAGTTATCTTCATCTGCAGTCATTTGTAAGACTTCTCCATGTACCAAGTGCTCAATAACTGTGGACAACAATTCCACAACATCACAATTCCTCAATCTCGCTAAACTCACTGAAGCACGTGACAACAAAAAATCGCCAGCTAAAACACTAAGTTGATTACCAAAGAGGGCATTAACTGACTTCACTCCTCTGCGAGTGTCAGCAACATCGATAACATCATCGTGTAACAAGCTGGCTACGTGTATTAGTTCAGCTATTTCTGCCAATTTTAACTGGGAAGGTAGAATATGGGGAGAGCTTTCCATAGAGTGACTTTCGTCGCTATCTCGAGCACTGGTTGAATCAACTCGCCTTGAATGGGTAGCATTCACTGCATATGCCATAAGTATCACTATAGTTGGACGAAAGCGTTTACCAGTAATGTTGAGAAAGTAACTCGCTGCTCGTTGTAACACAGGATGATTTACAGCCACTGCTTCCTCAAACGATTTTGCAATACCTGATAACTCCTTACCTACCAGTTTGAAAGGATTCAGTGAATTCATATCACGACTGAATGGTAACGTTGCAGCTTCTTGAAACTTCTTGGACAAGCCCAAAAAGGCATCGTTGAGGAATTGACCAAAAGCGTCAGAACTGTAAGGCACAGCATCGCACCTGCAAAAATTGAATCGGTAGCTTCTTTTGGAAACCAGATTATAACAAGTTGATATTTCAGGGTGTCTTATGCCAATGTGCCCTAAGTAATACGTGACGTATGAGTTACGGACCGTCCTCCACATTGAGAACCCAATCCTACTCTCTCTCTCTCTCTCTCTCTCTCTCTCTCTCCCCCCAATACCAATTGCTTTCAGAATCCTTTTGCATTCAATCCCTTCGTCTTCGATGTAAGCGAAAAACACAACAAGCAATAGAGAGTCTTTTACAGAAGATGGGTCGATAGAATGAGAATTAGTTTGGACAATACAATTAAGTATAAAGTGGATGAAAATAAGTGGGTCTTGTAAAAAGTCGAAGCTTGAAGGAACGTTGTTGACAGCCGTTATAACCTTTCTCAGTTTGTCTCAAAACATTTGTCAAAGGTTCACCAAGCTTATTATTTATTAGTATATTTCAGAATGATGTTTGTTTTAAAGCCAGTTTTTATCTGGCATTTACTTTCATGTGAAAAATAAACCCGTAAAAATGGAAAACAAAAACTATCTCTATGTCGTTGGATAATTTGGTTTTAGCGTGTAATGTCTGTCGAAGTTGCATCATTAGCTGCTCTGGATTGAAACTTTGGTAGGAGAAGACTACTTTCAAAAAAAGCTGGAAACTAAGCGTTCCATAGAAAGCAGTTAGAAGGAGACGAAACAGTCAAAGACGGTAACTCACTATCATGTTATACCCTTGAAAGTTAAAGGAAAGTAGAATGAAGAACGGCTCGAGTCGTTACTATTTTATTACAGAAATATATGCCCCTCTCAAAGTTTACCAAATTTTATATTGAAGCGTTATCTTCATTGTATTTTACTTGGACGTATTCATTTTGAGTCATGTAAGATCGTCATTAGACACGCTCAGAAAAATTGAAAACTAAGATGCTTGTTCCATTCTAATAAAAGCATTGCAAACTTTTATCGCAACCATAATTGCACGATTTAAATATAGAAGAAATCTAAACGCTTCGAAAATTCACAATTTCTGTTGCAAAAATTTAGAAAATATATACTTCGCAGTAGTCAACCAATATCTGCAGCATGCTAATGGGCATCTAAGCAGAGCCAGACACGAAGTGGACGTGAAAGTAGGATTAAATGAGAAAGCTATGAAAATTGGCTATACATTTATATAGAGCCAAGCAATGAATGGCCAACGAGAATGATCACAAAACATTTGGACACGAAATTTCTGTGATCCAGTCAAGTCATCTCAATTTTCCAACAAAGGTTGTGTAGTCAAGAGGGACATTCTCTTCCTTTAACACCATCCTGCAGGTGGCTTAAGATGCCTCCAAAAAATAAGCAAAACAGAAATTGTCAAGGAGACAAAATATATCCTCTCTCAAAGAATACCATAGATAGAATCTTGTCACCCTCAAAAACTTTATATAAACCAAAGAAGCAGGCCAAGAACGCTATAAGCTCCAAAGATCTTGAAACGCAAACTGCTACTGCTTGTTTTAGGTCCGTGAAAAAGACTTCCTTTTCTAAACTCAACGGTAAAGAAAAATACACAAACGTTCAAAATACATGGCAATTCAACGGAAGTCAAGTCAAAACCTCTTATGATGTAGTAAATTATCAGATGAACAGAAATTCCTCAAGTAGACAAGTCAGAAACGAAAAAAGAGTATATAACCTAAACATTGGAAAGTACGGAGGAACGAAGCTTGAGAAGACACAACATGAAACAGAAGAGATGCAAGAAATGGTCTGTTATCGTTAAAATTGCTCATTTGTGTTTTATGATCTGAAGTTTACTTAAGCGATGCATTTTCAGTTTGTGGCTTTCGATTATAAACTTTTGTCCTTTGTTGGTCAAAACTGAATTTCAAATTGTTTCATATTCACATTTACACTGTACGTTAGAGATAGTCCAGTTGCGTTTAGATTCACTTTTGAAAAAGTTTTCCCTGAATTTGTAATATATTCTTTTCAAATCTATTTTGAGCTCCTCATTCTGATGAGCTCATGAAGTAGTAAGACTGTTCTTTGTTGCCTTTTGATCGCTCTGAGTGCATAACTAGTCGATATTTCAGACGACTGAAAAGAAATGAAATGGGAAAATTGTCCTCCTCTATCCTATTTCTTGTAATATCACTAGAATAGGTGTATTTGCTTGCAAGAATTGTAGACTTTTCAAGAACATAAGCATTCTCGAGACCTTGCTAGGTGACAGTGGATAATCAATTAAAATTCTGAACGATAGTCATCTCTTTATCAAATAAAGTAAATTTTGTTTTTAGACTTGACCACCATTTTTTTTCTAATACGTTGATACTGTTTTAACAGTGGAGAGCAAAGACATCGTTCTCGTTGATGAATCTTACTTGACAGAAAGAATCCTGCTTTACAAAACATTTTGAGGATTTCGGTGATTTATTGAATATTTCGGAATGTCAGTTAACTGAAAAAAATGCAAAATTGTACCGTTTTTGATAACACAAATGTAATGCAGTGTTCAGGTGGCTACTAATTTTATATGGAATAGTTCGAATAGCAGCAAATTTAGGAATGCTACTAAATCAGGCTGCTGATTAATGAATTTGGATCCAGATAGGAATCAATCGGTTACAATTTTCTATGCAAAAACCAAGAGTTGAATATTCAGAACTTGAAAGAAGGAAATTGAGAACTTGTTTCATGTTTGGCTTCTATATTTGGATGATATAACACACAAAACTGGGCATAATTTCTCTATCTTTGCAAAGAAAATGTTCTCTTTTCTTTTCAGATTCTCAGATCTCGTAATTATTCAAAAGGAATAGAATATAGGTAGGTATTGGGATAGAATAGATATCTTACAGCTAGAACGTCATGCCTTGTGAGAAAACCGAAAATTAACTCTTGGGTCTTAAAAGAAGAAACTTGTCCATAAGACAATCAAGTTCAACAAACTGAAACCATGTCTTTGCAGACACTTTATGCTTCGAGTCTCTGAAATAGGTATGATAAGCTGGATCTCAGCGATGTAAGAAATGTTATAACATGTACTGCCTATGAACATTATGCATTCTCAAGATGCCAACGTTTCAGTTTCTAGAATTGGATTGAATCTAGATATTAATAGGATTTCCTTTGTACGCCTTGAAAACAACATGATACGCCTTTCTATCGGATCATTTCGATACGGGAATCAAGATACAACAAGATTCGATTCGAATTGCTCTGAGAATTATTTTAAAGCGAGGCGTCATCATCATGTCCTTTGAAGTCGGTGTAACGAAACCGCTTCTGTTGGCGACAGGAAAGATGCCAGCTGCTCAAGACATACAAGTCATTCCTGACGAAAACTTTGACTCTAGAGAAAAATCTAAGAGCTTAGAGTTAACAGCAGGCTTCGATAAGGAACTGCAAGTGTCTGAACCACTGTCAAATAAGGAAAGACGCTCAGCTATTCTGAACATTGTCTTTGCAGGCATTGCTCTTACTTCAGATGGTTATTGTGAATCAGTCGTGAACCTTATCAACGTGTTCTTCTCTGCTTTGTATCCTATACAATTCACCTCGGCAATGAGTACCAGGATAAGTAACGCACTTTTGGTTGGAGCTATCATAGGACAACTCGGTTTTGGTTTGATAAGTGATAGAATTGGAAGAAAAGTTGGTCTTCTATGTACTACTGCCTTCGTTATTGTGGGTTCTCTGTTGTGTAGTGCTGCCTATGGAGCAGGAGGCTCAGTTGAAGGACTGTTGTGGGCTTTAGTAGTTTATCGTGGCATCGTTGGTGTAGGTGTTGGTGGTGAATATCCTTGCTCTTCTGCCAATGCTAGTGAAGCTACGGAAGAAACTATTCCACGTTCAAGAGGTGGTGTCTTTATCATGGTCACTAATTTCGCACTAGTCATTGGAGGTGTGCTTTCAATAATCGTCCAGGTTGTTCTCTTGAAAATATTCGGGACAAATGACTTGGAACCCGTATGGAGAATCTCTTTTGGTTTGGCAATAGTCCCCATTTTGAGTGTATTCTATTTCCGTATTCGAATGCTGAATTCTAAACTGTATCGAAAGGAAGCAATGAAGAAGAAAGTTCCTTATATTCTCATTCTTCGTAAATACTGGAAGTATTTAATTGGTACCTGTGGAACTTGGTTTCTTTATGACTTCGTGGCTTTTAGTAATGGTGTCTTTTCCTCCACCATTTTGGAGAACGTTATTTCAGGCACCGATATCATGAAGACAGCCTATTTTCAATTGATACTAAGTGCTCTTGGTATTCCTGGTTTAGTCATTGGAGCACTTACTATTGATAAAATAGGTCGCAAAAAGCAACAGTTTATTGGCTTCTTGGGATATGGCGTTATGGGAATTTTGATCGGTGCCTTATTTGGAAAGTTGAGGAAGTATACTGCAGCACTTATTATATTATATGGGGTATTCAATAGCTTTGGAAACTTTGGTCCTGGAGATGCATTAGGTTTGGTTAGTTCGGAAATCTATCCTACTGCTGTGAGAGGCACGTGTTATGGTATTTCAGCGGCGTTTGGTAAGGCAGGAGGAGCCATCGGAACGCAAGTATTTTTGCCTATCCGTAATGCTTTTGGAGGAGCTTCCAGTACTAATGGAAATCGTGCGGTATTTATTGTCTGTGGAGGAGTTTCACTCTTAGGTGCTCTCTTATCTCTTATATTTATACCGGACTACTCCAAACGTTATTTGAAAGCGGGTGATGAGGAATTTCACGAATATTTGAAAGATAATAACATTCATGCTCTTCAAGGGGAATCTCTAGAAGCATCTGCATCTTCGAATATGCTTCACAGAACTTAAAAGGACACGTAATCGAAGCCAATGTGCATACGTTACACAATATCAATGGGAACCAATATTTCTTGTCTCTGTTCTGTCACTGTATTTCCAATCCATAATTGCAATAAACGCTGCAAACATGATATATCCTGTAACAAGGCCAATCATCCAGAATCGAATATGCAATGGAAAGTATTCCGTCCACTTCTTTGGATAAACATATCGACCAAACTTAATGGAAATGAACAATTCTGCGGTTAACGTGGCCACCAAAATCCAAGCTTGACTTCCGAAACGTTGACAAGTAGGATCTACTAGAAACTGGTAAAATTCCCTTGCACTTGGAAAACCTTGCAATGCAATGATCAAAATCCGATAGACATTTAAAGATGATTCAACCTGAACCCACAAAATTGCTTTAAGAAAGAAGGCATTCAAATCAGCGACTTCCAAAATGAATATCACCAACGAACACGCTACAAAATGTCGCAATGAGCCGAAAATAGGCCAATGCAATTTATCAAAAGAAGACGGTCCAAGAGTGCCTATCAATTCTCTCCAGAAATATTTCTTCGAAACAGCACCGTCACCTCTCCATGAATACTTTTTCGTTTGAAGTACTTTGCAAGCTACTAATCCAAGCTCAATGCCAACAAGATTGCAACATAAAAGATCGAGAATGATCGAGTCCCACCAACATTCGTTAAAATTTGGAAGCATACCCTTCAACAAATACTCCAAAAGTTCAAAAAGTGCACTAGCAAGCCACAATACAATTCGATCCCTAATCATGAGTGCCTTCACAAACCATCCCAACGTATGAGCTACAACAAAAGCGTCTAAAGCTGAAGTCAAATTTACCAAGGACCCTTCAGGATTATCAGGTGTCCACAGACGACAGTCTTCGCCGTACGATCGGTCTGGTAGAGGTTGACCAGCATTGAGGGGATCCATATATCCAATAATTTTTCTTGCATCTGATACGTTCTGAAAGAGTAAAAAGACCAAAAACATCAGGTATAAAAGTGAAATTCCCATGACAAGCCTCCAAACAGCCGGATGGGGCCTCTGAAAAAAACCATCACGAAACTGCAAAATTCCGTAAATGAGAAGAGGTAGACAACTGCACAAAATGCCTTGAATGACATTAGACACTGTGTCAGTTCCTTGTTCGTTTCGCCAGGCAAGATAAACTATGAGTCCTAAAAACGCTGCTAGCAGGGACGCTGTGTGCGGTTTCTGGAATATGACATAGCTAGACTGTTCAGTTTTTTCTCCTTCTCTGACTAAAAATTTCGAAAACATACTACGACCAGTAACTTCAGTTCAAGTCCGGTTCAACTCTGAGACCAGAAAGTACAAAGCCACCCGTAGGCAAACTCGACATGTTCGGATGAGACCGACCCGAAATCATTTGATGCTCCAATTGAGAACATTCTTCAAGTTGTATCGCAATAACCAGTGGACATTTCAGTAACATATAGTGCAACTCAGAAAGATAACTTGAAGAATAATGATAAACAGCAAAGGAGCCATTTGGAACCAACTGAGAAATAAGTAATATTATCTTTTCCCACGTGGGTTCTCTACAGGTAATGATAAGAGAATTAAAGCCTTCTCGCAAAGTTTGCTTCAGTTGTCCAACTATGGGACGGTAATATTTGTTCGAGTCCTTTGTCAAAGAAACATCAGACGCAAAAATATCGGAATCACTCTTTTGAAAAAGGAAACGAGTATCCTTCCTAAAAGAAAGAGGGAAACCATCTCTTTCTTCTTCAGAGTATAACAAAGTCAACATATTCATAGGGCAAACAATGAAACGTGGCGTTCTGCGCCACTCAACTAGAGAAGGGAAAAAGTCAAGAAGTTCTAAACCAGGAGGGTGTTCACCTTCAAATATGGTGGTGATAAAAACTCGTTGTTGTGTTCTCTCTGCCACAGAAGCACAAAGCAAACCTAAAGTATCTTCGAAAATAAGAACCTGAGATAATTGAAATATATCCTATGAAACTCTTGATAGCCATTTACCTTGGATTCGACTACAATGTTGGCCAATCTTAACACGAGCCCCACTGAGACAGGAGAGAGACGAAGGATAGCTTCTGGATTCTTTTTCAAATACCATTCACAAAGAAGACAACAAGTTGGCTTCTGTACCAATACGGAAACCATGTGCTTTCTCCTTTTTCTTGAGATATACTTTTCTTGGGCATACCGCGAAAGTTTTGAAAAGCTTGGATTCTTCTGAGATAAAAGCTTTACCAAGTCCTCTCCAACAATTCCAGCCTTTCTTAAACGCTCTATGTCTTGTGCCGTAAAAGAAGTTTCACTGCCAATCAACTGAAAAAGGAAAAATATTGTGAATTTTTAGAAAACAATACGTTTCAGTTTACCTCGTCACAATTATAATTTGTAGTTTCTCCATAAGCAGCTTCTTCCGCCTGTTGTCTCTGTTGAGACTCGTTTTCTTGTGACTTTACAGCAAAATCAACTCTACAACCAAATTTGGGGGTTGGTAGCTCGGAAAGACGAAACTTCCTGCCTCCTACTTTTACGGTACGGTTTGGATAGTAACGAACAAAAGTAAGGTCTTTAGAAATATCAATAGACTGCAAAACTATCCAATCACCCTCTCTAACAGTCTCTTCCATGGAAGACTTGAATGAATATGACGAGCGTTTATTACAAACAAGACTTTTCAATCAACGATTGGACGGTGAAGAATTGGAGTTGCCAAATAAAGATTGGAAGCTTTGCATGGCAGCGTTCATAACTTCAGGATTATTCAACAAACTCATAAGGTTGTTTGGATCCCTTTCTATACTTTCCATTGCTGCTCTCAAATGAGGATTCGAATTCAACTGTTCATACAATGGGGAATTTTGTAAGTTTTCAAAAATATTCGCAATGTTATCGTCGTTTCCCGTTGTTGTCTGTTGTTCATTGGTGTTGCCGTTTTCACTATTTTCCGCTGTTTCTGAGATGTTGTTGTTATTATTAGCACCACTTCTCGTCTGTGAAAACATCCGCTGCAAATCGCCAGATTGAAACATGCTGGAGGCTGCTTGCATTAACTGGGGATTCTGAAGCAGCGACTGGAATAACTGATTAGGATTAGTACCACTGGGAGAGTTCGTACTGGAAGAATTCCTTTTCTTTACAAGCTCAATTATCTCAGTCATTCTACCATTGTCAGGTTCCATTTCTAAAACTTCCTTTGCTGTTTTCAACGCTTCTTCGAACATTCCAGCCTCATAATATGCCGAAGCGAGACGTTCTCTTGGACGTACAAAGGTCGGATTGAGAGAAATTGCTTGTCTACAGTCGTCAATTGCACTACTCAACATATTCAAGTGAGTCTTTGCTGCTGCTCGGTTAGAATAAAAAACAGCATTCAAAGGATCAATTTCTATCGCGGCAGAGTATTTCTGCAAAGCTTCTCGATATTTCCCTTCTCGCATACACTCGTTACCTTGCAACTTCAAACCTTCCGCTTGTTGCTTTTTACTGTCCTCGAAGGAACCTTCTGTTCTTTCGGAAAGGTGAGGAGGGCTATCTTTTGTACTTTTCTCAGTCACCTTTGATCCAAACTTTTGTAAAAACTTTTCCTTTGCCTTTTGCACTCGTTGTTCATATTCCTCGGTCCCCGGCTTAACTCCTTGAAAGTAATTGGTTCGTCTCAGAGTTTCCAGAAAAGAATCAAAGCCAGAGAGAGAGTCTTCACTTTTACCTTTCTTCTGGACGTTTTGGTCTTCGGAATGCACTGAATGTAACCCTCTCTCGAAAACGTCTTCCAGCTTATGTCGGAGTTCCACGGACCTTCGGGTTCCATCGAAGTCCTCCAAACCATATGCCTCTGAAATACACTGTATTGCAACTTCCAGTTGTTCGCCTTTCTCTACAGAGGTTTTCTTCTCTCTCTCTAATAGTTCTATTATAGAATGGATCAACAACTCCTTCGTACCACTGTTACTGGACATTGTGCTTAATCGTTTGTCGGGCGAGAATAATTTTGAAGAATGGTTTCTCTCACGACTTTGACGCGTTATTATTCACAAAGTAAGTAGTAAGTGAACTCTTCGGTGTTTCTAGTTGAATCAATTTTGTTTAGATTCTATGAAAGAAGTTTCTGCAAAAACAGAGGAGGGGTTAAATATTACCCCCTTTCTATCTGAGCCACTCAAGGCGCTTTCTCTTTTGGAAGAGGACGCCAACCTTGAAGAAACAGGTACAAGGAAGGAACACTTATTGTTTGTTTTTTTTCACACCCATATTTTAGGAATATTGAATTCCCAGGTTAACTGTCTTCAACTCTTTGGCAGTGAAAGGGATTGTTATCGTCGAAGCTTGTGCGTCGACTCCCTTAGGAAGCCCCACTTTCAGAAAGCACAGCAGATAATCACACAAGACGACACAAAGGAACGTCTTGGCTATTTGGAGGAGTCTCAGCGTCCAAGTTCCACTTCTATACCTACTTCTATTTCCAGCATAATTCTGGAACTTGTGCCTTGGAACGACTTATCTCTCAAGGCCTTATTCAACTACTACCAGAATGAGATTAGAGAAAAGGATGTTGCTGTATGTGTGGGGTTGTTATCATTAAGGAATGATCAATCTTCTAACTGGGAAACTTGGAAGTATAGTGGCGACACTGTCACTCCTCAGTTGCCGTTATCTTTGTTTTCCAGACTAATACTAGCACTTTCGAGTCAAGAAATTAGTTCAAATGAAAGTGACAGTCATAAGAGTCGTTCTCCTTTGGATATTTTTATAGATGTTGTCCTAGAGTGTCTTCCAAGCCTTGATTGGCAACAAGTAGCTCGATGTCTTGACTTCCCTTCGTTCTATGTGAAGGACACAAAGGTGTTGGAAAATTTAGTGAATGTATACAAAAAAGCAACAGGGGTACGTACTCTATTTCTTTTATACGGTTGGGGATGGGCCTTTATCCATGTTCACAGCCAAAGGAAAAGAATCTCATAAAGTCTCAGCTGAGAGGACTTTAAATCAAGTTGAATAGACTCATGTATCCCCACCTGGACTTACAATGGGCTCTTTCTAATGTCTTTTTTTATAAAACATCTAACACCGACTTGTTCTTTCTAGGATACTTACTTTCCAGCACATATTCTCATGAAAAGATGGAACAACGTACGTGGACAATTGTCCTTCCTTGCAGCCAGTCTTTCCTGTACGTATCCCAAAGTTAACTTTTGGGATTTGAGTCCAAAAGTTGCTCCTTTTGAAAGCGTTGCCGTGAAACTCGATGAAACATATGCAATAACATGGTCTGCAGTACCTCTTATCGACACTTTATTAGAATTGGCAGAAACGGAACACTATATGGCAGTTCGGCTGATTTTCGACATTCCTCTTAAACATTGCCCAGAAGTTCTACTTTTGGCCTTGTCACAATGTGAACCTCGCTGGAGCAAGATGTACCGAGAACTCGTTCATATCCTCTTCGTCTTGTTTTTTGATAATCATCCCAACTTCATGCCTGTTGCTCGGAGATTGTATTACGTCAATGCAGACTTACTGAAATATGGCATAGTTGAAGCGTGGAAGAAGAGCCCTTCATGTCTTACCCGTATCTTAGATGTATGTCAAGACTTGAAAGTTGTACCGGAAGTGTTGCAGCATTCGAATTGTTCTCAGTTTTCGATCGATTTGGCAGTTTTAGCAGCACGAAGAGAATATTTGAATTTAGAAAAGTGGTTGACAGATGAGATGAAAGAGAACGGTCCAGAATTCTTCCAGGCTTGCATTGAGTATTTGACAAAGAAAATTCAGTCTTTTGAGGAGAAACCGGGAGCTTCCGGAATGATTTTTAACCTTGAAGCTACAGCCGCAATGTTTAAGGTTTTGCACTCTTTTGTTCATTCCATGCCGTCAGGACTTGTTGACTCTTTGAATCTTTTGTTTGCGAATTATGTTCGAATGAACCCCAGAATGGATACGACATCTAACAAAGCGTTGAATGATCTTTCTCAGTCCAAGTCAGTAAGTTCTACTGAAACTACTGGCCCAGCTTCTTCGGATGTATTTAGCTCTGATATTGAAGAAGAAACCAACTCATTCTTCAAGAAGATTTTCTCATCTAAACTTAGTGTAGATGAAGGTATTGAGCTTTTAGAAAAATACAAAGCATCAAGCGATGTACGAGAGCAGCAACTTTTTGCTTGCACTATACACAACTTGTTTGATGAGTATCGGTTTTTTCCAAACTATCCAGAGAAAGTTTTGAAGATAACAGGAGAGTTATTTGGTGCTTTGGTAGAGCGCCAACTTGTCACCGCTTTAACTTTAGGAATAGCTTTGAGATACGTTCTGGAAGCTTTGAGAAGACCAGGCAGAATGACTTTGTTTGGGTTGGCTGCTGTGAAGCGTTTCCAAAATCGTCTTTCTGAGTGGCCACAATACTGTGCCCATATTACTCATATCGCCCATTTAAAGGAGGAAGACCCTGCTTTATTTGAGTCGATACGCAAGAATGCTAAGAAAGTTAATGAGGAAGAATCCAACTTTCGTTCTGCAGTGTCGAGTCCAATAAGTGCACCTCTGAAGACAGAAGATTCTAAAGAATTTCATGAAACCAAGCCTGTCGCCTCATCTCCCAATGCTACTTTCTCCGATGCACCAGAACAGGTTATGTCTGAAATGGCTGGAATGTCTCTGAATGATAATGTTCGATCTGAGAAGATTGAAACATACGTTGGTTTTGGGACTCCTTTGAGTCTTGAAAGTGTTCTTTCATCTAGCGGATATAATACCTCCGCAGTAGCAACCCCTGAAGAGGAAATCCAAGAGAAAATACACTTTATCTTTAATAACTTATCGAGTAGCAACCTGGAAGACAAAGCCGAAGAACTTGCTCAATGTTTGGAAGCTGACTTTTTGGAATGGTTTTCGCAATATTTGGTCGTCAAGCGCGCCTGTATCGAACAAAATTTTCAAGAGTTGTATGTTGCCTTTTTAGAAAAGCTGCAGAAATTCTGGAATAAGGTCTTCCAGCTAGTATTGTCCAAATCATACGAATACGTCAGTATTCTCTTATCTTATGAAAAGATACGTTTTTCTACTTCAGATAGAACCTTGTTGAAAAATATGGGGAGCTGGATTGGTATTCTGACGCTTGCAAGGAACAAGCCGATCCTTGCAAAGGACTTGGATCTAAAAAATATTTTATTAGATGCTTACAGCAGAGGACGCTTGATAGCCGCTATTCCATTTACTGCCAAAGTGCTAGATAGTTGTAAAAAGTCAAAAATATTTCGTCCTCCTAATCCCTGGCTGATGGCAATACTTGGTCTTTTAAAGGAGCTGTACAATCTCCCTGATTTGAAGTTAAATCTGAAATTTGAAGTGGAAGTTCTGTGCAAAAATATCTCCGTTGACCTAAGAGAAGTGCATGTTTCTGATTTGCTGAAGGATAGACCTTTGCCAAGCCGTGATGGCAATCCGGACTTTTCTATCAAGCCGGCATCATTTTCATCCCCGTTTCGAGATATTCCATCGTCACACAAAGGTGTATCTGCTGTAGACGAAACTACTCCTTCTCATGTGGAATTTGACTCTTCTACAAAAGTGCCATCGAAATCCCCAGTTGTATTTGGAGATATGAAGTTAGACAAGACTGAATCTATTAAGTGGGACTCGGAAAGCTACAAGGATAAGAATATTTCTCATCTTTCTGCACCGCAAGCACTTTATATGGCAGCAACTGCACCTCCAGCAAATGCTGCAGCAGCTGCAGCTACTGCAGCAGCGGTTGCTGCGGCTGCAGAAGGTGTCACTGTTATACCCAACTTGGGAAGTTATATTGTTGTGAATTCTTCACTCTCACTTTTAAAGAACATTCCGGAGCTGAAACGTCTGCTTCCTGTTGCAGTAGATCGTGCAGTTCGTGAAATCATTCAGCCAGTAGTTGAAAGGAGCTGCCTTATTGCAAGTATTACCAGTAGAGAGTTGGTATTGAAAGATTTTGCCTTGGACAAATCGGCGGAGCATTTAAGACAGGCAGCGTACAAGATGGGACAAAGCTTGGCGAGCTGTCTAGCTTTGGTAACCTCAAAGGAGCCTCTCAGGGTTTCACTTTCCTCGCATTTGCGAAATTTATTGGTTCAAGCTGTTGGCGAAAACGAATTGATTGAACAAACTGTTCAAACGTTTTGTAATGACAATATTAATGTTGGCTGTTTTATAATTGAGAAGGCTGCGTCAGAGAGATTGTTGAGAGAAGTCGATGATAATACTGTTATTCGTGAAGCTATAGCTTTTCGAAATAAGAATCCTTCCGATGAGGATCTTTTGGACTCATTGCAAACAAACTTCGTCCTGAATCTTCCTTCCTTTCTGTATCCTCGTCCTGGTGAAATGAGTTCAGAATTTTTCTCTGTTTATGAAGACTTTGCCAAAGTTACTGTTCCTTCTCAAGAAAATTTAGTAGATTCACCTATCTTAAGGGAACCTTCACCTACTGGAAATGTAACTAGTTCGGTTCTCGGTAAGAATGATCGTAAAGATGGTTTGGAAGATGTATCAAAAGACAATCGAATGAGAATCATCTCATCTCAAGAAGCTGTCGTTGCTGTCTATCGTTGTTGCGAACTAGCTATAGATTATGTGAGGAGAAGTGGTGCCATTAATTCTGATGATTTGTCACGCGATGAAGAAGTGATGAGTCGACTTCATAAAGTTTCATCTATTCTTGAGCAAGTTTCAGACGTTGAAGATGTTTGCTTTGTTACTAGTCAGAAGTTATTCCGACAGCTGTTGGATAATTCCAATCATTCAGAAAGGGAAATAGAGATGTATCAAATTCTTTTAGAATTATTGAAGAACTATTGCCCAAAACTTAGGTCAGAAGTGTTCCTGGCTTGGCTTTCGCAAATAGAAGATTCAAAGTCATATCCCGTATTAGTCATTCAAAAATTATTGCAGCGTCGACGTCTTATTAAACCTGTTGATTACGACAAAATACTATCGCGAAAGATTGAGACTGAACAGTCAGTTGCAGTCATAGAGTTTGCTGCTAATTTACTTTTTCGTCTTATCTGTTTGGAACGAGTTTCGCTTGCAGGCGAATGGCCTGCTTCTCTGGAAATTTTTAAGCGAGTAGTGGATGCTGAAAGTAGACGTATCACTTTTTCAGAAACCGTTTGGAAGTTATTGGAGTATCTTGTTAACCTGGAAACTGGCTCGCAGTCAAATGAAGCCAAGTCTCCTTTCTCTTCCAGCCCCTTACAGTCAACTTCTCATGCATCGTCACTTCCGATACCTCTTGAGAAGGAGAATATTTCTAGAACTTTGAGTGATTGGATGACTCTTTGTCTAAGTGAGGAATCAATATCTCAAGTCAAATTGTTGGATGTCTTGCGAAACATTTGTTTTGGTTTTCGTTTAGACTCTGATGAGTCCTGCAGAGAGTTGTTCTTCCAAATTGCAACAGAACTGTCATGTGACTCTTGTCGCCGGAATCTTCTACATCGAGATGCGGCTCTAGCTGATCCTGGTAATCCTAATTCGGCCGTCGTTATCACCAAACTGTCTGGTGGTGCACCATATCAAGTGACAGACACATATGTGATGTTAGTGATGAATTTGGCAAGGAATGCGTCCTTTATTCTCTCCTCAAAGTCACAAACCATTCAGCATTTCCGAATATCTCTCTTAAATGGCTTTTTAAAGTCTGTAGTCCGCTCTGTTTTGACCGTTTGTCAGCAAACTTTGAAAACTTTGTTGAATAGTGGTAATGATGTTTATGCTCGTTTGGGTGATCCGCGACCATTTTATCGACTTTTGTCTGACCTCATTTACGAATTGGATGCAGAAAACAAAGATGCAAATGAGATCCTCCGAGGAACTGAAGGGGATTCGACCAATGTTGATCTTTCAGACTTCCAAGTGTTATCGCTCCTGACCAGTGCTTTGCATACTATTCAACCTCAAAGAGCACCATGTTTTGCTTTTTGTTGGTTAGAATTGGTTTCTTGCCGTCTCTTTATGTCCAGACTGTTATTCTTGCATTCTAATAAGGGTTGGCCATTATTTCATCGGTTACTAATTGATGCTTTGTTATTTTTAGAACCTTACTTGAAGGAAGCCTTTCTACCCAAAAGCATCAAAACATTTTTCAAAGGATTCCTTAGACTATTACTAACATTATTACATGATGTGCCAGAGTTTTTGTGTGAATATTGCTTTACTTTATGTGATTCCATTCCACCAAATTGTACTCAGCTACGCAATCTAATTTTATCAGCTTTTCCAAGAGACATGAGGTTACCTGATCCGTTTCTTCCGGATTTGAAAGTAGACACTTTACCTGAAATGAGCATTTCACCTCGTGTTGTTACCAAACTGAGTTCGTTATCCTATAAGAATATTCGTCAACTGTTGGACCATATCCTGAGTAGTCGAGCAAAGGCGGCCGATTTGATAGAGTTGCGAAATCGTCTTTTGTTATCCCGAGATGAAGCACAGGATTATGACAGTATATACAATATTTCGGCAATCAATGCCTTGGTTTTGTATGTTTGTCGACATGCAATTTCGCAATCTCAGCAAGTTCCTAGAATTATCAACATGTCACCACATATGGATGTTTTGGAGTTCTTAGCCACAGAGTTGACACCAGAAGGTCGATATTACGTTCTCAATGCCATTGCAAACCAGCTTCGATATCCTAACACTCATACACACTATTGTAGCTGTGTGCTGTTATATCTGTTTGCTGATGCGAAGAGTGAAATATTGAAAGAACAAATAACGAGAGTTTTGGTGGAGCGTCTGATTGCAAATAGACCTCATCCGTGGGGTTTATTGGTTACTTTTATAGAACTGATCAAGAATCCCCGATATCGTTTTTGGTCCTGTAGTTTTGTTCGTTGTACTCCAGAAATTGAAAAATTGTTTGATAACGTTGCCAGGACATGTATAGCTAATACTTCAGGAGGACATTGAATATTCTTAAATAAATAGTGGTTTTTTCGCTGTCCTTTGCTGACAAATAAATGCATTTGCTCTTGTGATAAGCGACGTTGTAGGAATTGATCAACGACGGCAATTGTGTGTGTAGATTGGAATCTTCCTGAAAGATGAAACGAAAGTCAGAAAATTTAGACGTAAGCACAAAGAGCAAAAAAGTAAAACTAGACTCTGATGAGTTTGAGAAGAGACTGCCCTTTTTACAACCTTTTGCTCAACGTAAGTTTAAATACTTTGCTAAAGGAGCGTGCTGAAACTTTCTTTTAATCAGCGTTGGCAGGAAAGAAACTTACCAAAAGACTTTTCAAGTTGATGGACCGTGCTTCTGAAATGAAGCTATTGAGAAGGGGGGTGAAAGAAGTTGTCAAGTCGTTGAGGAAAGGTGAAAAGGGGTACGTTTGCTTTGTCGTTGAACATGTGGATGTCTGAACTAGTGATTATAGCATATGTGTGCTAGCTGGAGACGTAACTCCATTCGACGTCATTAGTCATATTCCAGTGTTTTGTGAGGAGAATGAAGTTCTTTATTGTTATGTGATAGATAAAGCCTCTTTGGGTCTAGCAAGCAAGACAAAAAGGCCGACCAGCGTTGTTTTCATCCCAGAGGGAGTAAAGCAATCCGCAGAAAAGGAGTACAAAAAGTGTGAAAAGGAAATCATCAGCTTGGTTCCCGTGAAGACAACGTGAAACTGTTGGAAGACTGAATCTTTCATGATAACGAGATAGCATACAGGTGTACAGTTTCTAATCAGCCCTGAATAGCAGATTGCGACGCCGTCTTATGCACGTACGAACCATATGTATGTTGATGCATCAGAAGTCTTCATCTAGTCGAAATTCTTGACTCGAAGGAAGCAAAGTCAATAAAGGTTCTCCTTGTGAGGTCTGAGAGCTCGAAAATCCGTCCAAAGGTTCAAACATAGGATGGAATAAGTTATCTTCGTTATTCATTCGTCCGCACACAGAAGACTCTTTTTCTTCCTGTTTGACACGGCACTGGAGAAGAGCTTCTTTGAGTTGTTGTGCCAAACTTTGAAGACCTTTCATCAGTGGTTTATTCTTGGATGAACGAATTGAAAGCAAAATTCTCACCGAAATATTCAGCTTCTTCTAATATTTCACCTAATAAACGAATATCTTCTCCAATATGGACAGTGCCACATCTCAAGTAGTTTAGAATATGGCGGAAGCGGTCTCCGTCTCTGTCCAAAAAAACATAACCGTTTTCATCCTTTAGTACAGAGTATTTTCCAGAGAACCAAGCAGAAAGCATGGAGTCAGAATATTTCGTGAGTGTATCAACAGTTGTCTCAAAGTACTTGCCTCCCACGTTGAGTTTTACAACGGAATTTGGCATCCATTCCATTTCCAAAATGGGCAACGACATCTTTTTGAATATCTCGAAGTTGTACTGAAATAACCAAATTGCCATTCATTCCTAACCATCATGATTAGGAAAGAGCATACTGTTAATCAACTTGAATCTAGATAGATGAGGACCTTCTGTCAAGAAGAACCTTGTAACTTTGTAAAGTCTGTAATCAACTCCATTTCCTTGTTTTGATAAGATAGAATGATAGAGAATCATCCAGACTTTTGTTTCATTACTTTTACTTCACATTCTTACTTATAGTAAATAAAGATTTTTGCAAGTTGTGCACTTGACATTCTAAAAAAGAACAAATGATAAAAAGTATCGAGTCAAAAAAATATTAGATGTGAGCTCCATGAGAAATGAAAGTTTGATAATTGTTTTTGTCTTGATAGAATCCGAGAAGGAAACGATGTTGATAATTGTCTTTTATGGCCAATTCGAAAAGTTTTGAACAGCCGCTATATATATATATATAACTGAGCAAGAGTATATCATAAATTGGCTTTCCCTATTCCTCTCAGCGACAGGCACTTGAACCCATTATTTCAAGTGCAGTGGCCACCAATTCGAAAAGTATCCTCCTCATCATCAATATTCAACTCCCACTAGAGTCAAGTGTACTCTGATATTTGCAATCTATCTTGAAAACAACCAGCTGTAATTTCATACTGGTCCCTCTTCAGACACTAAGTGACGATACCATCTGCTGCTACTCAGAAGTTTGACAGTGGTTATCAATTTCCATTCCACCAAAGAACAAAAAAGCACAACTGGAAACGAAACAGCCATTGTTGTGTATTGGAGACACAAAAGTTATTAGCATAATGGTCATTGGCCAACTGAAGGCATAATCATTCTTGCTTTTCTATGAAGGCATTAGCTTCGTCGACAGTTCATATGCTCCAAAGACACGAATTCCAGGAAACAATAAATGAGGATGTTGTCTTTTTTGAAATAGTTGAACTCACAAACTCGTTCTATGTGTGGATGGGAACCGAAACAAGTCTTATGAAGAGCCTCACAGCTGCGTTTCCTGTTCAAAGTGTTCCACTTCACGTAACCAGCACAAAACTTTTTGGACCCAATGACGTTTCAGAACAACTAGCAGAACGACTAGGTATTTTATTTTCTTTCAAAAGTATGTTATTCATTCTTAGTTTAACAATAGCTTTGAAGTACCGATGTCCCTTTTTCATTAGTATTGGATTGGACGCTCAAGCAACAGAAGCTTTCCATCTGATAGAGAAAAAGTTATTTGAACTTTTAGATTCGATTAGAGCCGATAACAGGGTTGGAAAAGAGTAAAATCGTTCTGTTAGTCTCTACACTTGGTTATTTGAAGGGACTGTGTACGTATGAAAGAAAGTATTTCAAATGGAGTGGAAATAGGGAGTAGGTGAGGATCATTTGTAATAGAGCTGTGATCGAAAACTTTCACTTAAGACTTGTGCGTTATGTTCTTGAGTCGTTAATTGTTTCTAAAGGGATTTCTATTTTAGTATTCTTTCCAACTACTGAATGATACTACAGAATAAATACTTTGAAGAGTCAAAATCATTCTATTTTAGGAAAATTGGTTATTCATTTGTCACAATGTCGGATGACAGCCAGAGTAGACGTAACCTTGTTTTTCAAAGTGAAGAAGAGAGGAAGGCGGTTCAAAGAAAAATTTTGGCTGAGAAGTTTGGTTTGAAGATTGAAAGTGACGAGGAAGATATCGCCGTCACAATTACCCCAGAGACTACTGGAGACCACGTTGCAACGAGTGAAAGTTTGATACAAACACAAAGAACTGATATTTCTCAAGTCACTCCCAGTCGTCTTCCAACTTTTGATGAAATGTTCTCTGAGAAAAGCACCGATGTGTCTTTGAAACAACAAGACACCGCCACTACTCCTTCAACATGTGAGTGGAGTCCCCTAAAGATGATGAACGTGGAATACGAAGATGCAGTTCTTAATGTGACTCGCAAAGATCTTGCTCCAGTTGGCAGATATATTCCTAAGCGTGATGGCGTTTTTTTCTACGATAATCTTCAGAGTTCAACTGACGACCTTAGTGAAACTGAAGGGGACCTTAGAGTGACGCCCATCACAGTATACAATTCAGTGGCCAATGATTACAACGGTAGAAGAATAGCCGTTAATAGCCACCTTATTACATATGCAGTGAAGAATCATATTCGTGTACTGTCCCGTTTTACAGCTTCCAAGGAACTGCTAAAGGGACATAACGATGAAGTGATTGATTTAGAATTTGCAAGATTTGATGAGCGTTATTCTACTTTGAACAATGATATTTTTGTCCTGGTATCCTCAGGAAAGGAAGGTTGTGTGTTTGTTTGGTTCCTTGAGGTAGATAACGAGAATGCTTTTCATTGTGTGGGTCATTTGAGGTTTGACCATCCGCAACGAGAAGAAGGGAATTTTTTTCGTCGTATTGCTTTCCATGGTGACGAAAAATATTGCAAAATTGCAGTAGCAGACGCAAAGACTCCAAAAATCTTTGTTATTATCACATGTAATATTACAAAGAGGTTACAAAACGAACCTGCAGCTTTTACAGCTGTACATGAAGAAGAAGAGCCTATCGTTTGTCTACAAGAAAGAATTTCAAGCTCAGAAACTAGTCATATGAACGATTTGATATTCAAAGATGCAGATCATTTGCTATCAGCAGGTATGGATGGAATTCTGTATCTTTGGTGTCTCTCAACGAGAACTTTGCTGCTAAAATATGCACATTCGACTGTTTTGGAACCAATATCTTGTATTTCTTTACTACGGAGCTCAGTTGTTCATGATATGATCGTCGTTATTCGTTCCTCTGGTCATCATATCGAACTGTTTGAGCTTCGAACTCCTGATAGTGAATGGAATGACTGGAGCTTTGTTCTTTCACAAAAAATTACTTTGGAAAATGTTACGAATGACGATGTTTCGGTATCATGTTGTATTGATGACCAAAATGAATTTTTAGTGTTCACAAACAGTGCATCGAAGCAAATGATTGCTTTACATTTTAGTTGTGAAGAGAAAATTTACGCAGATTTTATTTCTCGTTTTCAAGTTCGCTATCCAATCTTGTCATTCTGTGTGACAAGATGTGGTCGCAAGATACGTTATGTCAATGAAGATGAGAGCTGGGAAGGTTCTGAGATAAACTTGATCGAGGAGATTGGGATTTGGTGTGTACAACCAAAGTCAATTCAATATTTGCATCTTTATGCAGATAAATGCAGACCGTCATCCAAATCCTTAGAGACTGAAATACTCGATCAGTCATTCTCACTATCACCTCATGGAACTGAGGAAGCAGCCATATCGCCCAACCAAACAGACATCGAAACATTTGAAAGCTCTAAAGAGGCCAGTCAATCGGCCTGGAATACTTTGCATTCATCTGAAGCTGACAAAGAGACGAATGCTGGATTGGATGAAAGAAGTAATGTAAACGTCGACCCCTTAAATACGTTCAAGTCCAAATCTGACAATACAGCAACTGCGGCATTTCCAAGAAGGAAATCGACTAGTTCAGGTATACGTATATTGTCCAAAAAGGAAGCTGCTGCCTCACAGTTCGGAAATACCAAACAAAGTCATCCTGTAACTATTTTGAAGAAACCTAGTACAGTTTCTCAAATCAGAAAGGAGACTGGTTCTTCAAATAGGGCAGATGTATATAACGCTGCAAGTCAACAGCCGTCACAAGTTTCAATAGAGACTTCTGGCATTAACCAAACCGCATCATCTGATCCTGGTTTTCAAAGAAACAATACTTCTTCAGACGCTTTTCATAAGTTTAAGCAACAAGTTTTAGAAGAAGTGGAACTTTCTTCGCGAAGGAGTTTCGAAGCAATTGCTCAGCAGCTAGAAAATGAAAGAGTACAAAGAGAAAAATTGGAAAGGGAAAAGTTAGAAAAGCTACTTGGAGCAGTCTCGGATACCGTCAATCATCGTTTAGAACAATTTGTGAACAGCGCCTTGGAGAAGGAAATAGAACAGACAGTGGTTCCGAGGCTAAGTGAAACCGTAGCGGAAACTTTTCAAAAGTGGACTAGGAGTGATAATGTGGAACAGCTTTTGAGTCAACTGCTTGAGGCTCAATTCGGAAATACACTCGATTCTGTTGTAAGAAAATCATGTGAAGAATTGTTTGAGTCTCGCTTGGTTCCAGCCTTTGAAGCAGCTTGTCGAGAAATGCTGAATCAAGTGGATTCTGCAGTAGTCGAAGGTTTTCAACGTCAAGTCGAGTTTCTTTTGAAGAGAGATTTTTTCGACCCTATAAGTGGCATGCAAGAGAAGATATCTTCCATTTTAGAGAACTTAAAGGTCCAGAGTGCTGAATCCAAAGAATTTTCTTCATACAACACACGAGATGAAACACAAACTACTCTCGTATCAAAGGAAGTTTTGCAAACTCAAATGTCGGAATTATTAGGACAAGAGAATTATGAAGGAGCATTCCTTTTAGCTCTTGGTGCAAGCAATTTGGACATCGTGGAATGGCTTTGCGAAAAGTTAGACTGCCATGCCCTGTTTCAAGCTGATGAGCCTCCACTTTCACAAGTAACATTACTTTCGCTCATTCAGCAGTTGGGTTTTGACCTTCAAAGACAAACCGAATTGAAAATAGAGTGGTTGAAAGAAGCTGTTATGTTGTTGGAACCTTTGGATGAAATGATTCAAGACTATCTTCCGGATATACTCTCTATGTTGGTGCAGAACTTGCAAAATCTACTAGAAAATGGTATTCGTAACTCTCAACAGTCTCTTTCAACTCATTTGCAACGTAACATCAAAGTACTGCTTCACATATGTCGTTCGTTCGAGAAGAATTCTTAATTGATTGGACAAAAGTTCACTCAACTGCCTATGCAGTTTGATGCTTTCAAAGAATATGATAACAAAGAGTAAATTAGACAGGCTTTTTGAGTTACTAGAACAGGGAGCAAGTTCTTCTATAAGAGGAATTGCTGCTGAACAAATAGGTCACGTAAGAGAGCGAGAGAGAGTTTGTGACAGTTGTAAACATCCTTAACTTTTTGTTCTAGTTGGCTGCTCAACACCCTTCTCAAACAGAACAAATTATAAATAGAATTACAGAAATAGTATTGTACAAGAAATCTTGGTCTTCCCGGGTTTCTGCAGCATATGCTTTAGGTATCATAGCTAGCCAGTCACCTAAAAAGTCCAAGAGCGTCGTCTTGGAACCTTTCCCGTCGTCCACTGAGTTAGGGCATAGGAAAAGAAAGTGGAAACAAGATACTGCTTCTAGTTTTCTTCGACTTGAAGATTTGAATATGAACGATATAGTAAGGAAGGGTGGTAGATTGTTGGGTTCTTCTGGGGAAGAGTTGGCTTCTACAAATAATGAAGATGCAGAACAGCAATTTAAGAGAATTCATTCTATATTAGGCGACTATCATCTTTCGGAAAACATTGTTTCGAATGAAGATTTTCAAGGAGAGACGGAACCCGTCTCTAGTTGGAAACCCAAGTTGAACGTATTTGACAAAGAGGGACTCATTAATAACGATAACTCAACACAAGGCACAAAGGAAGAAGCTCCTATTGTTATGTTAGAAGATTCCGGTTCTGTCCCTGAATGGATTTTTTGTCAATGTTTTAGCAAGTTAAGAAATAATATGTTTTCACTGGATTGGGAAGTTCGTCACGGCGCTGCTACTGGTCTTCGTGAGCTATTAAAGTATCAGGCAACAGAAGCCTGTTTAGATGTCTTTTATTCTTTAGAAGCCAATAGAATACTCTTAGAGGATATTGCTTGTCGTCTACTGATTCTTTTAGCAGTGGACAGGTACATGTTGCCAAACAATTGTATTTGCATATCGTTTATACTCACTTTGTCTGCAAGATTTTGTGACTTTAGTGGTACAGTAACTGTGGCTCCAGTTCGAGAAGCAGCTTCGATGGCATTGGCAACAGTGGCATTGCACTTGGATATTGATCGTGTAGAACAGATTGGTCTATATATCAACATTTTAGCTCATTCAGATAGTTGGGAGGCAAGTCATTGTTGGTTGTCAAGTGAATGAGTTCTTATTTCTGTTTAGGTTGTTCATGCCGCATACATCAGTATGCAGTATATTTTTGCTGCCTTAAGTTCATCTTCTTCTATTGTCATTTCCTTATTGAAATACTCTTTTGATGATATCACGAGAGGTTTATTATCTGAAGATCATGATATTTGTGCAGCTGCAGCAAGATGTTTGTTTCCAGTCGTCGATATCATTGCGAGAGATTCCACCGAAAGCTCTATACCGTTTGAGAAGCTTTGTGATTCTTTGTGGCAAGTAATTTCTTCTTGTGATGAGGATAACTCTGGTGTATGTGATTGTTTGGAGTTAATTTGCCGACTATACAAATGTGTGTTACAGAGAAATATGGAAAATGCAAATTCATGGTTTTCCAATCATGTATATCAAGTATTTCCGTTTATGTTACACAATAATCCTTTTATACGAGAGGCTTCTCGAATATTGGTGACTGAAATACTTGAGAATAATAAGAACTTGGGTAATCAACCCTTGTTTACTATTCAACAATGTCGACAATGGATCTCTATTCTGGTTGCTTTATTATTTATAGAGAAAGATGATTGTTTTGTTGAAACCATCTTAAATAAGCTCGGAGATGTTCTACATTGGTATGATGAGACAGATCTCTTTTCCAGCAATATATTATCTCGGATACTTGAACTTTGTTTTCAACGATCGTTCAAGAATAGCCTTGATGTCATTTCGACACTTTTGAGAGAAGAAGATATTTTGACATTTTCTGGGTTTCAGGAGGTTGTTTCTGAAATTGCTGATACTGAAAGACGTTATGGTGATAGAGAAGGAAGATTTCTACGTTTTCAACAAAATGTTTGTAGAATGATTGCCATTTTGTTTTTAGAACGAAAAGAACAGTCAAAGATTCTTTGTGTAAGAAAATTATCGCGTGATCAAGCTTTAGATTTTCTAAATGTTCGAATAGGAAACATTGAAGAGTTATCTGCATTCTTCTTCTGTGTTTAGTTTGACCGCAGCTTGTCACATTATCAGATATTGGTATCCTCAAGCAGTTGATTCTTCTCATCGGGAAGAAGTCATGAAGATTCTTTTTTCAAAGTTGGAACAATTCGAACAAAACTCTTCAGATGATGTTCATTTTGATGAAGAGGCCGCCAATAGTTATCAGCTGTTTAATGATATCTTAAGTATCGAGAAACATCTTTCTTCTGGGAAGAAATCGAAACAGAAATACAGCAATACGATTTTAGATGGTTCACTAATTCAATTATGTGAAAAAGGCATTCAAGGTTGTGAACAGGGAGACTATTTTCAAGTTTCTTGTCTTTTATCTGAAATAAGTGGCAATTATATGCCGTATTTGCAGGAGTTGAGTGCACGTGATACTTGGAAAGGTAGCAAAAGCAGCCATACTGATAAGGATAGTGTTTTACATGCTGTCATTTGGAGAGTAGTGAACTATTTGACTAGTTACAAATCTCGTCGTACTGAATTTATTTTACAGTCCCAAATTGTCATAGTTTGTTCTATCATTCTCTCTCAAAATATTGCTCGACAAGATGAAAACGACAATTGTGTTCCTCGTGAAGAAGAAATCAAACTACCGAACAAGTTAACTCCTTATTTATTAGCAATGATGAATGGATTGAGATATTCATCTTGTATTTATTTGCAGCAACTTTCTGCTTCTACTTTAGCATTCACATGCCAGCTCTTGGTGAAGAAAGATAAAATGAAGGCAATTGCGAAGATTGTTGAAAACCTGTTCAACTATCTTATAGATGCCTTGAAGATTGAGTCAGAAGATTGGCAGTGTTCTCAAATGGACGGTGTGTTGCTTGCCTGGAAGGAAATCTGTAGAGCATTTGGCTGCAAACTACTCGTATCACTACCAAAAGTGAATGAACTTTGTGTGCAAGTTTTAGAAAACCTCCCTGATACCCTGGAGAATACGCCGACCCAAGTAGCAAATGCTTTGTCCTTTCTGAAATATACTTTCAAATGGTGGCACTCATCACTCTTCAAGCATTGTAACGATGCAGTCCAGAAACTAACTTTATTTTGTGGCCTACAATATCATGTTACAGACTTTGATATTCTCAATGTCGCAACAGATGCATTATCAGAAATGATATTTTGTTTTCACGACTTTCTTATTCATGTTGTGAGACATTTATTGCCCATTTTGGATAGCAATCATAAGATGGAACGTAGCGAAGAAAGTATCTTGTATGCTTTGAGGGCTGTTCATAAGGTTGTGTTGAAATTAGGGAATGAAATGATTCCATACGTTTCCTTATTTTTGATGCCGTTGGTTAGTAGAATGACGCATCAAAATACCGAAATTCGGGTTATAGCATCAGAAACTTTCGGTCTGTTGTTACGTTTGCTACCGTTAGAAGATAATACAGTGAAACTTGCAGAAAGTGAAAAGTGGCTGGATGACCCTGAGTGGCAGTTGCAAAGAGAAAATGCCAAATCATTTATACATCAGTTATTAGGATGGAAAGCTAGGGAACCTTACAACTTGCCCGTGCAATTGGAAGGAAACATTCAGTTGAGAGAGTATCAAAGACAAGGATTGGAGTGGTTAGCTTTTCTGAAGAGATATGGACTTCATGGTTTACTTTGCGATGACATGGGATTAGGGAAGACTTTGATGACTTTGTGTATAATCGTTGGCGATACTGTGGAATGGAAGAATTATGGATTTCAAAAGCATTCTCTTGTTATTGCACCTTCTTCAGTTACAGCACATTGGTTTCAAGAGGCCAAGAGGTTCTTCGGTTCTTCCTTATCCAATGTAATATTATATGCAGACTCCGCAAAGAAGAGAAAGAAACGGCTGGCGAGCTTTGAGTCATCACCTTTAATCATTACTTCCTATGAAATAGTAAGCTATATGCATAATTACTGTTTTAACCTAGTGCTTACCCGTAGAAGATTCGTAGTGACATTGAATCTTTTCAAAGTTATGCATGGAACTACTTGGTTTTGGATGAAGGACATGTGATTCGGAATCATCATTCTAAGACAGCGCTCGCGATAAAAAGTCTCTTAGCAGAACATAGACTTATTTTGTCAGGTACTCCAGTACAAAATTCGGTCAAGGACTTGTGGTCGCTCTTTGATTTTTTGACTCCTGGTTTCTTGGGAGACGAGGCTTCATTTCAAGAACGCTTTGTTCGACCCATATTGAGGGGTAAACTTTTGTCATCTGAACAGAAAGACCGTGAACAAGCAGATGTCCTGTTGGAAACTTTACATCGACAAGTTCTTCCTTTCATACTACGCAGAATGAAAAGTGATGTTTTGGCTGAATTACCTCCGAAGATAATTCAGAACTTGTCCTTTGAAATGAATTCTTTGCAAGCAAAGTTGTACAATGCGGTCAGTGGATTTCTGGCAACTACTGCAAAGGAGCAGTTAGTACATGATAAGAGTCCTTCGCTTCATATCTTCTCAGCGTTGCGTTGCCTTCAACAGATTTGTACACATCCCGTGTTACTATTGGATAGCGGAAAGGACTGGATAGAGAATGTCTCAGGAAAATTAGCTATCGATGTAAATAGTTGTTATCACTGGAAAAGTAGCTCAAAATTCCAATGTTTGTATGATTTATTTGCTGACTTGGGTTTGATATTACATGAAGAAGAAGTTGCTCAGAAGGAGTTGAAAGAAGAACCTGAGGAAACGGACTGGGATATGAATGAACAAGATACTGGACATAGAGTATTGCTTTTTGCTCAGAATAGAAGAACGTTGGATATAGTTGAGAAGTTTCTGTTTATGGAAGGACCATTTCGACATCTTTCTTATTTAAGGTTGGAAGGCACAGTAAGCCCGATGCATCGACAAGCCATTGTTACTCGTTTCAATTCAGATCCTTCCATCTCTTGTATGCTTCTCACCACGCAAATTGGAGGTCTGGGTCTTAATTTGACTGGAGCAGATACCGTTGTATTTATTGAACAGGATTGGAATCCAGTGAAGGATATGCAAGCTATGGATAGAGCACATCGTATTGGTCAGACAAGAACGGTATTTTGTTCCTATGAAAGATAGAAATTTGTTTCTTTTCTAACAGAGCGCTTTTTAGGTGAATGTATTTAAGCTAGTTACCAAAGGAACTTTGGAAGAGAAAATTATGAAACTGCAAGAAATGAAAACTGCTGTGGCAGAATCCATTGTGAATAGAGATAACTCCAGTCTACAAGATTTGGATACTTCTCAACTACTTGAATTATTTCAGTTTGACTCTTCTGGTCAACAAGATGCTATGGAAGCCAAGAATGATATGGAATCATATCATTCTTATTTGAAAACTGGAAGCACTTTGGAGTCTGTTCTCAAAACACTTCCAGACTTGTGGGAAGAGGAGCAGTACACTTCGGAGTTTAACTGGAATATGTTTGTACAGAGTTTTCAAAGTGGTCAAAAGGATACTAATGACTGAGTATATATGTTTCATATACACAATTTTTCTGGAAAATGCGAGCTTTATGCAAGTTTCTTGCTTTTTTTTGATAATTCGGAAAAGCTTGTTTTTTTCTGCATGTTGCAAGAGGTTCTTCCCACTAATGACCACGTCTTTAGGAAGACTATGAATTTCCTGCTTTTACTACAACCTAAGCCTTGTTTGAACAAGAATAAAAGAAATACTTTTTCGTTTCCAAAAGAAGAAAGGCGCAGCTGATGATTGCAGAGGAGGACGTCCAACATTAATTAAAACGATGATGGAGTTACCACCATTGGAAGAAGAACTATATAGCTCAACGGAGTTGGCACAAGACGCTCTGAATGGACTACTTCAAGCAGCAGCTCTAGACCCATTGGAAGGGCAGTACTTTCAAAACCGTGTCTGCACGCCACTTACCCTGTCTGAAACTAAGAAAAACTTGGAGGAAGCTCGCTTGGCCATAGTGGTAGCGCTACGTGGTTATAAGAGACTAGACATATCCTCTATGCCGTTTGCTAAGAATAGAAACTTCCAAATGACAACAGAAATTGATATTTCACGCCTTCAGTTTAGAGTTGCCCTGGCAGTAATCGCTCATGTCATGTGCAGACAGTGTCCTGGGTCCTCGAGCTTAGAATATCTGAGAAATTTACCTGGAAATATACCCAGAGGTGGTGTTTGTGGTACAGTCTGGAAGAAAGATGAACTCGCGTATAAATGTCGTACTTGTGAAAGGGATCCTACTTGTGCTATTTGTGTTCAGTGTTTTCGTAATGGTAACCATGAGGGACACGATTTTTCTATCATTCGTACTGGAGGTGGTGTTTGTGACTGTGGGGATCCACAAGCTTGGAAACCCTTTGGTTTCTGTCAAAAAGTATGTATTCTGTTTCATGTCTTATTCTCACGGACTGACTTGTTGTCGTCTAGCACGGGGGTGCACATTCCGAAGAGGAAGACTTGGTTAGCAAACTACCTTTGGAATTACGCGAAGGTATCTCTCTAGCAGTTGAGCTATTGGGTGAAGAATTTCTGTTAGATGAAACTAGCAACCATGTCAAGGTCGAAATAGCTACATGGTGGCGTCGAATTGCAGATTGCGGAGATTCTTTTACTCGGCTAGTAGGAATGGAATTGTGCAAATCTCCAGGTCCTTGTATTCGAGAGAGAACTTTTCGATTTGAAAGAGAGGATGGAAGCAGACCAGCTTTTGTTTGGATATTTCTTCGCTTAGATGGCGCAGGAATGTTAGAGAATGATACAAAAAATGCTTTACATTCTCTCTATTTTCTGCTCATTACCGACTTGGTGTTCAAAAGGTTTGATAATTGATCCATTTGAATGTCGAAATGATAACAGAGGAAATGTAGGAAATTTCTAGAATATTTTGGTTCATTGTACTCTTTATTCGTGGATCCTTTATATCAAGGAAGTTTAAGCCTTTTGGAAGACAGTTCGAGCAACAACACTCGGGATCACTTCTCTGTTCAGTTGTTCACGGTTCCTGCTCTCGTTCCAATCATGATTAAACATGGCGGTCTGATTGACCAACTATTGAAAATTCTTCTTCAGTTAATGGAAGCAGTTTCTTATCCTGTTCGGAAAGTGGAGACCATTGCCGAGGACTGGCATAACAGTGTGAATACAGTTTTTGGTGCAGTTCATTTACCTCAACCTTTGGCACACGACAAATGTATAGACCTTACTAGGGACCGAGGATTGGATACATTGAATCGTGTTATCTATGATCTTCGTTATATATTGACCCATACAAATGCTGCAGCTTATGTAATGCATTATAGACCAGACCTTTTGGCTCTATTCGTTCGAATACTTTCCCTTTTACAAGGAATGAATGCAGAAGTGCGTGCAGTAAGATATCACGTAGAGAGAGAGTCGGATATTTGGTCCAAAGCAATCAGTTTGGAACTGGACTTTAACCATCTTTGTGAACTGCTGTTAGCAGGATTTGTATTCAACAAGTTGGAAGAGATTAAGATAGATAGTTCAGATATAGACGAAGGAACTGGAACTGAAAATTCGTCCTTATCAAGTCTGCCTCAAGTCAATTTGAAAGATTGTAGAAAGCGAGCACTTTGTATAATAAGAAGATGCCTCGATGAATGGATAGCATCGGAAAAACAACGTGAAAGCATTTTGCTAGATTCACCTTTTGATGTATCTAGTGGAGCTGTTAGCCTTCATTATCCACTTCATCGATTTTTAGCATTGTTAGCTACGGAAGCCATTCGACGATACAAGTTTACATTTTATGAAGCACTTGGACAAAGTAGACAAGATGTTCTGCACTTGGCAGAACATATCTTAAGGGTACAAGCTTTACTAGTGCAGGTAAAAGCTGGTATGTGGAAGTAAGTCTAGCTTTCTCGTTTCATTTTTTGTCTTGTATTGAATATTTATCTAGACGAAATGGACGACCCATGGTGAACCGTTGTATATTATACAAATCAAGTTATTGTCAGGAATGGTTTTTTGACTTGGATATTGCTATGATGCAGTTGTGTTGCGTTTCAAAGGGAGCTCGTTCTTTTTTAAACCAAGCACTGGAAGTATTCGGTTTACAAAGTATTATGCAAGTCTTCAAAGATTCATGGCTATCGGATAGTTCTTCATCAACTCATTTTGGATCTCGTGAATCAGTACAAGATATCTGGAAGTTCTTTGCATATGAGGAATATGATTTAATGATAGTTCAAGGATTCCTTCGTATGTTGGTCTATATTACAGCAGAGCGAGTTAGGATTGGCTATTCCGATGTAGAAAGACTTCGACGAAAGCTAATTCATCGTCTTTGTGTTGGTGATCAAACACATTCTTCGTTGCTTAAGACCATTCCACGTCGACTGACAAGTTCTTCCAGTGATGAGGAAGCTATCAGTATTATGGGAGATGAAGACTTTGTATCTGGCGGAAATGGAACTGACAAACATTACAAAATGTTTGAAGAATGTCTTAACCAAGTGGGTATTTTTCAACAACCAAAAGAGATGGATCAAGGATATTATCGCCTTAAGGATGAGTTGTGGAAAGAATATGATCCTTTTTATCCACACTATCAGTCCAGAGAACGAGCCATTGCAGAGGAACGTCATATTCAGTTTCGTAGAAAGCATCATTTAGCTCCTCATCGTCTTATCTTTCCACAAAAGTCTCCAAATAACTTGCCATTATTTGACTCTTTTCTTTCCTTATTGGATTTATGCCGCGAGTTTTGTCGTCCAGGTGGGTTGGCATGTTCTGTTATTTCTCGTTGTTTGGCATTTTGTCGGGAAGGAAAGGACTTGGATGGCACTTTGAATGCTACACTGTATTTGATTGAAATAGCGTTGGAGACTAGTAGTGACTCACATTGGAAGACAAATTTGATGAGCCAGGTTACTTTTGTGCAGTCTGTTCTGATATGTAGAAACGAGCAAGATCGGAAAGAGTATACAGATAACGTCAGTTTAGCATTCCTTTTAGAATGCGTTCAAAAGTGTTCTTCTTGTATGGACCAGCACGAAGCAGCGAAACAATTATTGTTTCAAATTCGTTCGGGAACTCCATCATCAGCTATTTCTTCTAGTACACAAGTTGGTGAGTCCTCTTCCCAAACAAGGGAAGCAAAGCGCAGAGAAATGAGAAGAAAACAACAAGAGGCCTTGGAGAAGATGAGAAAACAACAAGAAGCCTTTTTGAAGAGACAGCATTCCTTATTTGAACAACAACAACAAGAAGAAGAACAAGCCACAGTTTCGAAACTTCAAGAACAAGGAAATACTAGTGTTGAGAATAGATCAACTTTGGAGGACCACCAAAATATATGTTCGCTATGTCATGAAGTTGCATCGGAAAGAAAAGGCAGTAATTTGGTTGTTATTGGTTTAGTACAACGTTCTAATATTCCCATGTTGGCTCGGAGAATATCAAGGACAACAACTTCCGTATTGTCTTCAGAAGAACATTATCATCGAGCAACACCAACTTTTGAAGTAAGTAATGTTTTGAGTGGCTCTGCTACTACGGAATCATCATCCACTGCAGCGACAGAATTGTTGGCCTGGGAACAAGTGTGGAACATGGAAAATGCTGTAGATGAAGAATATATGGATCATGATGATGATATTCGAGAGGAACCTTCTGATACAATTTTGTCAGAAGAGGATATTGAGGATGACACAGAAGGAGAAGAATGGTTTGAACCTCCAGGAGCAGTTCATAGGATGACTGTTAGTGGTGAAGAATGGAATGAAGATGTTTCTGCGGATCTTGTTGGTTCCAGTACGGAGTCTTCATTGACAGTTGGTACAGATTGGTCTCAACTTACACGTACCAACTCTTCCACTGTAATATCTGCATTTTTGGATGAGGACATTCAGAAGGGTTTGGATACTAGACCAGATGTTCTCTTCCAATCTTGTGGACACCAGATGCACTGGAGTTGCTTCGAAAGATATTTTTCTTGGCTAACCAGCTGTCATGCACAAAGGCTCCCTTTTGATGGAGATACTCTAATAGATGTCACTCATGGTGAGTTTCTTTGTCCAGTTTGTCGAAGATTAGCAAATATTGTTATTCCTGTTATGGAAGAGGAGCCAACCGTGCAACTATTTACGCATCACTTTGATAGGGAAACACCGCTTTTGCAATATTTACCTCTTTATCAACTGGAACAAGTATATCATGAACAATGTCAACGTGTACATCAGTTATTAAGAGAAGTTGAATCTTCCCACTTAGCTTCACCGACTTTAGCCAACTCATGTTCTTCAGAAACATGGGACGATTCTCTAATGGATATCGTAATCAAATCTCTTTGTTTTGATCATATTTCTTCAGATAGAAATCACGTACCATTTCCTTCTTCCTCTTCGGTGCCATCAAACTTGAGACGTAGAACTCTTGGAAAGACCTTGCCACTAATATCAAAAGGATTGGCAAATTTGTTGAACTGCTTTATTTATACTGTTATGACTCAAGAAGTGGCAGCAAGGTCTGGACATGAAACTATTCAATCTTTTATACGGGAATTGCATTTTATGGTCGTTGTGTTACGGAAATTTATTCTTACTCAGTGTCCACAACACTGTCAAAGTGAATTTCGTCGTTTATGGATAACTTATCTTGAACCAGTTTCTACTAGTGATGTTTATGATACGCAGCTTTCAGATTCGATAGATGCATTCACATTATTCGCGTATGCTCTATTGTTATGGCCAGAGAAATGGAACGAGGAAATTGTATCGTTATTGCTTCGTCTATGTTTTCTTCTGAATTTCCGTTCTCCTTCGAATTTGCTCATATCTCATGGCGACAGTGGCATTCTCAACTGGACCACAAATGCAGTTGTATTTGTAAGGAGATGTGTCTTGTTTCTCAATTGTATATTTGGTTCGAGTTTGCATCCATGTACTATTGGTACTTTATCTGAAGCCCGTGGTTTATTGCCACACTCACAAGAACTGTCAATGGCCTATAGTTTGGGTTTAATAGCAAGAGAATCTACGCATCATAAGGAACAACAAACTCATTATTCCTTTCTCAACGAGTTTGCTCAAAAATGGCAGTCTCTTATGCGAACAACAGTGAGAAGAGATTGGAGATATCCTTTGAGACCTTTGACTTTAATATCTTTACCAAAAATATTTCAGGATTTAGTAGAGACTCTTGAAGGGAAGGCTTGCAAAAGATGTCATCGAGTTTCCAAGAAGCAAACGCTTTGTCTCATTTGTGGTGATTTGTTATGTATGTCAGAAGGTTGTGGCTCTTATCCATTTGAAAGAAGTGTTACACAGTTTGCTGAATTCGAAACCATGCGACTACATGCACATGAATGTGCTGCGGGTATTGGAATTTTTCTACTGTTAAAGGCAACTTGGGTATTGTTGATCAGGAATAACCGTACTGCTATATGGGGTTCACCCTATTTAGATGAGTTTGGGGAGGAAGACATGGAGTTACATAGAGGAAAACCACTTTATCTCAATCAAGAAAGAATGGAAGTGTTACAAAGACTGTTTGTAACTCAAGGTTTCGATTATGATTCTCGTATCTTGAACAAGTCTACGCAGTTTCAGTATATTGCTTTGTTTCGTTAAACTTGGAAGGCATTTTGTAATAAAACCTGCTTTGCATCCTGTAATAACGTTTCCGATTGTTCCCATTCTTTCGTACCACGCAAAGTTTCCATCTGAGTCTAGCATCATAGAGAAAGATTATCATACAGTTTCATGGATGGGTATAAGCATACTTGTAACTTTTGTAACGTTTCCACAGCTTCCGATAACCTCTTATAAGAGTCAGCTACCATTCTCTCGGTTTCTTCCAACACCTTTTGCTACGAGAATTCAATTCTTCCATCAAAAATATATAGACACGAACTACAGATACTAACCCACTGTTTCACTGGTTGGTCTTGTGTCGCTTGCTGGATTTTTTCTTTGACTTGAGCGTATTCTTTTTGATAGGCGGATATGTCCTTCATCGTTCTTTCAACTTTTTAGCAACACAATAACTACTAAGCATCACTCGATATACCTTTTGACTACTCCGTTTTGTATTTCCAACTGACGACTGGGAGCCACCATCTATCAACACACACACACAAAAAAAATGCAGCAATTTTCAATTTTGGCGCCATAATGGGAATTCTCTTTTTTTTGGGGAAAGAAAGCAACGATTTGGCTTTATTGGATGACGTGGAAAGCAGTTGGTCGATAAGAAGTGGGAAGTTGTTCAATCCACCTATATGCACCTTGCATGCTTCTAGCCTTTTCAAGGATGTAAATAGAATGCTATTTAGAGTTATTTCACATACTTCTAAAACACCTTTGGACGAAAGGGAATAGATACAACCGTCTCTTCCTACACCAATACCTTTCACCAAAGAACCTCCATCCACTTTATGTACTTGAATAGGTTTGTTTTCACCAACCTTATACAACTTGTCTTGGTGTCAATATCTCACCATACCCATTCAAAGCTACGAGACGGAAACTTACCCGTAAATGGCCATCCATTCCACCCACTACAAATATATCATTGGTCAACGCACATAAACAAACTAAACGAGTAGAATATTCCCATTGTTGAATGAGACCAGTTTGTAAAGAATGAACAGAGAAACTGGTTTGCGTGGCGATGACCCAACCTTGTCCATCTTCTGTCCACTTTACGATGAACGCCTCATCCGGTAGTTCCTATCGATCAATCAGAATATCCGCATCAACAAACCAACTCACCACCGTCACTTACCAGTGAGCAAACACAGTCACCGTTGGTTTTCCACAACTTGAGACATTTGTCTCTAGCAACTGAGAGACATATTTGTCCCGTTGGATGCAGTGCAACGGAATGTACGTTACCCTTGTGACCTTTCAAATACTTTGGTTTCGACCATCCACCATATGGATAGTAAACTAACTTTCCATCTTCTCCACCACTTAACAAACCCCCTTGTAGTTGAATATCAACCGAATTAACAGGTACCTGAAGATCGTATAAAGTTGCCAACTATTTTCGAGTTGAATACAACAACTGTGTTCTCGGATGCATTCTTACTTCTTGCAACTGGTCGAGTTGATAGACTTTTATGGATTCGTCCACACTAGCTGAAGCCAATATTGGAAAGGAACCAGCAATACAACGTATACTTCGTTCGTGTGCAGCATATGCATAACGGAGAGTGCAACCTGTTGTTGTTTTTGGGTCGTTTGGTTGAGTGTCAATATCATAACCGATCAAGAAACCTTCATAAGTTCCTATGGCCAAATGATCCATTCCAATCATTATTTATTATGATGAGTGAGGATGGTTGTTCCCCCATGTGTGACTTGCAAGTCTTTGTTTAGCTTTTTCTAATACGGCATCTTCTTTACAAAATGAAAACCGCACATATCGAGAACCCAAATGTTGATGTTGTCGACTATAAAAGGCACTGCATGGAATAGCCGTTACTCCTTTTTCAACTGCTTGCCATCGACAAAAGTTATAATCCATCGCATTTTGTGTTCTTTCATCGATATCTAATAAGCCTTGTTTCCGCCATTCCTTCACAATGGATGGCATTTCATTCCGAATTCCTATGATATGATTCATAGTTTTGGTTCCCATTGACTTTTCTCTCTTACCTTGTATTTCGGAGATATCTATCATAATAAAAAAACTACCTTGAGGTTTCACTGGATGTAGACCTGCTTCTATCAAAGCTTGATAAAAATAATCTCGTTTCCTTTGATAACGTTTCCTCAACCATGCATAATAGGTTGGTTCACTTTCAAAAGGTTGAGTTGCTTGTTCCAATGACGAAGCAACCGCTTGTTGAAGTGGCGTCGTAGTAGAAAAGACGATCCATTGCTGTGACAACATCATCGGACGAATAAGATGAAAAGGTCCGATAGCCCAACTCGATACTTTTTCAATCCACACAAACATACCACAATCATCTATTCTTACCCAATCTTCCATCCCGTTACTGAAAATGTTTTCCCTGCAGAATATACGGAAATGGTTCTTTCCCACATATTTTCTAAATATAAATATATTTCTTCAATGATAACGTATTCATTTCCTTGATTACTTACCTATCGTTGCCATAGGAACATGAACTTCATCATCATATACCAAATGTTGATAGACTTCATCACAGAGTACTAAACAGCGAGGAAACTCTTGCAACACTTTTGCTATATTTTCCAATTCTTCTTTCTTGAATACTTTTCCAGTCTAAATATATATATATACTTGTCTTCATCTATCATGAAAATCTCCTCTCTACTTACCGGATTATGTGGAGTATTCAATATCAGCAACCTAACCAGCACACAAACACACATGTTCGTTATAAAAAATGACACATAATGAAGAATCTCTGTTTTCATACCTGGAGCGTTCAGAAAGTACTCTTCGGAGTTCTTCGTAATCCAAACGCAAGTCACTAGCTGCCAAGGGTTGAGTCGCTTCCTTTGATTGCATAAGAAGAGAAACAAATCGAGGAGTAGCACCTGCATATACAACTGCTCCAAAATAGATATCGAATGCAGGTTCGATGAAGATGACCTAAACAGTTGTATGGGAATCACAACCCATAAGGCTTCTGTTTATCCACAAAATACCTCATCACCAGGTTCCACGAAAGTCTGACAAGCAAGAAATATAGCTTCCGATGCTCCGACAGTTATACATACTTCTTTATTGGGGTCAATAGACCTCGATATGATCCATAGGCAACGGGAACGACGCATTCAACTTGTGTTCCTTACCTTTGCAACAGAGGTGCATATGTTTTACTGATGGTAGATACCAAAGATTGTAGACCACTTGAACGTGCATATTGACTTAGACTTGGATCAGAAGAAGCTTTTGAAGCAGCTTCCAAGACAAAGTTGGGTGGTTTCCAGTCTGGAAAGCCTTGACCCAAGTTGATAGCGTTGCACAAGGAAGACAACGGAGAAAACTCCAACCAAACAGAAGGCTCTTGAAACTGTTGTACACGTTGAGGAAGATTATAAAAGTTCATTTTTGGTAGACTAGAAACCAAAGACAGTTTCCTACAAGTCGATCTTCGTTCCCATAACCACAAAAAACAAGTTCGAATGACTTGCATTCTTTTCTGTCGCTTGGAATATCCAAAGGACTGAAAGCAACTCCTTTGCAACGGAACTGGTGATCAAATAGAAAAAGATGGAAATTCATTTTCTTTATGGACAAGAAAAAAGACTAGTTTAGGAATCAATCAAGTTATTAATGCTCCTTATCTCCTGGTTATTATATTGTTGCATCTGAATACCACCCAAATGACAAGTCAATAAACACTCCTGTTGTTCTTCTTCAGGCAGTTGACTGGATAGTATCATCAATACAACTTGGCGAATGCTGTGGTCCTTTAGATGCTTATCCCATTCCTCTTTATGAAACTGAATATTTGTTTCCAACCAAATATTTTCACTTTCCTTGGTCGCTATCGGTTTTTGTGCTCCAACGCAAGAAATCATTCGAAATGTATTCGACAATGTAGGATAAGAAAGATTTCCTGGAACTGCAATGGTGCACTGTTCGCCTTCATTTCCTTCTGGACTAGTTACAAAGCCAATTGTAAATACATTGGCTTGTTCTCGAGATACTTTTAACCAATATCTCAAATGCAATAAATCTTTGGTTATCCATATATCAGCTTCTGCAATCGTATGAACAACCCATCCTGCTCCTTTCAACTTGCATCGAAAGAATAAACTGCAACCAGAGTTCCAACCACAACCATAATCAGTAGAGATTTCAAGAAAATCTAAACAAAGATGAGAAGAAGAAGCATAGAGGTGAGCTCTTGTATATGAAGGCTGCAACTGTTGTTGACGTAGATTGACATAAGGTTTGGATGATGCAACTTGTTGACCTTCAACAAATGAACGACGACCATAACCAGTTTCCCAAAATGTTTCCAAAGGAAGATCTACCCACAAAGGTCGAGATGGAAAGACACTTCCTATAGATTGCGTGTTTGCTTCCCAAAAACGAAATTGATTATCTTCCACATGAGGGCCACTTTCTTGAGCTTCACAAGTCCAACCAAACGCAAAGAGAGCGATACTCGTTCCCATTTGTTTAGCCACCTGTGCTGCTACATAGCTTTGATAACCACCACCACCAAAAGTGCCTGGCCAAAGTAAGTTTCGAAATCTCCCATATCAAATACAAATTACCTCTTCCAAACACATCAATGCCCGTAAATACGTCAAAATGTCTTCCATTGGATGACAACTGACTCAATCCAACATCATTTGGATGCCAATGATAGTTGGTAAAGATTCCATCGCAACGCTCAAAAAAGTAGTAATTTTGTTCGTTTAATCGATTCTGCCAACGTAAACGACCTTCTACGGTGACCGAGTCATACCAGAGTACCATTGCATGTTGCCCTATTTCATCTTTCATCATATCACAAGTTTGTTTCAACAAGTCGCCAATCAAAACAACATATTGACGAGAAGGCAAATGGACTTCAAAGTTAAAGAGCCAACCTTCAAAACCAAATGTTTTCGCAATATGAACAAGTTGTCTAGCTACCCTTTTTCTTCGGCTTTCTTCCATGACAGCTAATACCAACTCGCGACCTGCTTCTTCCCACTCAAAAATAAAAGTGCCCAATACCAAAGTGCCGTGTCGATGAGCCGATTCAATCCAACATACGGGAGGTATAGTAACTCTATGATGCGAAAAATACACAAATATATCCACAAAGCTACATATTGGAACAAAATAATTACAGTTGGTTCCTTACAAAGAGTAAATATGACTTACCCCTACGAATTGCGTTAGAATGTATGATAAACAGAGACAACTATCGATTTATGTATATATAAGAGACGTACCCAATGTCGAAAAATAAAGGCTTCCCTTCGACTTGCAAGTAATTCTGCAGCTTGTCCAATCTTTCCATTGGGTTGCTTTTCATAGCTCAGGTAGCCACCTTTGAAATCATGACAAGCTAAAACACGTTGTCTAGGTTCTAAAGCTCGAGCAATGGCATAGTCTGAAAGAGATACTTGCGAACACAAACTTTCTGAAACTTGTGAAGGATCCCAATTCAAAAGCTGTTCGATCGAACGCAATGGTTCACAAACCATTCTCCACCAACGTTGTGACGGGAATCCAAAACCAACAAATATTGCTGTCAAACTGAGAACAGTCAACAAGAAATATGTAGGCTCTTGAAAGATGGATCCAATCAAATGGGTTTATCATTTTTCCAACACAGTTCAATACATTCTTTAAGCTTTGTATAATCTGTTTAGCCAAAAATTCTTATTTCTCTCATTGAATAATATTATTGTATCTTTGGTCAAGCCGTTCCCTATTAGACCACAGAATTATGGAATGATCATCGCTGGCTGAAGCAAACAGAAAAGGATCCTTAGGATTCCAATCAACACAACTGACAGTAGCATGATGACCATCCAAACGATATACCAAATCTCCAGAATCTCTAAACCATACATATACACTGGTATCTTCACTTCCACTGACAACGAATACTTCACCTTGTCCACCAAATGTTGATCGAATCACAAAATTGATTTGTCTCTGACCACGATAGTCTTGAATGACTTTCCGCTTGGTTAAATCCCACAAATGAATTTCTGCTTCTCCATCGGAATAATTGGAAGCACTTCTCATGGACATATTGACTAGTAAATAATTTCCATCTTTGGATAAACTCAACGAAGTAATGGAAGCAATTTCTAATAGCGAAGCCACTTCTAACTGGGTGCTGCGATCGAATATCTGAATATATCTTTCAGCAACTGCTATAATTTTACTATCATCAGGAGTAACTACCAAATCAGCAGTCTTCTTGCTTCTATAAAAACATACTGGAGAGGTGGGATGTTCACTCAACAAATCGTACTCATAAATATATTCATCTGGACCACTCGTAACTAAACGACAACCATTCGATAACCAAGCACAAGAAGAAACAATTTCCTTATGATCACTCAGCTTCCATTTACACTGACCACTAAAAACTTCCCAAACCAAAACCGTATGATCATTGCTACATGTTGCCAAATAACAATCATCTGGGCTCCAAGCTAAAAATGTAATATCGTCTTCATGACCATTTAATAACCAAACTACTCGTTCTCCTTCTATGTAACCTTTTACTGAATGATCCATTCTTCCAGTATTCGACTCTGGTTGCTCTCCATTCACGGAATGAACTAAGCCATTGGTATAACCAGAATCTAAGGTTTCGGTCAAATGAGATGGCATAGATTGAACTGTAGAGTCAATCAACTGTTCTGCTGCAAAAGAAACTTGCTCATCACTATACTTGTCCAGACAATCCAAACGCCATATCAATACGATTCGATCTTTTGATAAGGACGCCAAGTAACGACCCGAATGAGAAAAAGCAACAAACCAAACTTCATCCTTGTGTCCTCGAAGAGTTGCATATGCTAAATGGGGGACTTTTTCTGGACAGTATTTCAAATCTTCTAATAAACTTGGTTGTGGCGGTGTACAATATGGATAAAAAGATTGTTTCTTTTGCGCTTCCAGTGCTTGCTTAACCAAGCCTTGCAATCTTCTTTGTGGTGGGAGTATCCAAGGAGGAATATAACGTTGAATTTCTTCTAGCAATTGTCGTCTCCTACTAGGACCAGTAGTGTTCCAAGCACACTGCTTTCTCAGGTCTTCCGAACTTTTGCACATGACTAAAGATGTTAGTCGTTGTAACCTTTTCATATCACTGCATAATGGAGTGACTTGCGAACGTAAACAGTGAAGAGCGCTTTCTACTTCCCCGTTCTCCAATGTCTCCAAATATTGTTGTTCATAGATGAGGAATCTTACTTTATCAAGTGCTTGCACATCTTCCAATCCTAGATGAGACACATGTTGTGCGGCTCTCGACCACTCACCAGAAAAGATACACTCACAAAACTCTGCTACTTGTCCATTCAGAGCACATAATCCACTTTGCTCTTCCAACTGTTTCGAAACTGAAGGATAACCTAAGCTTTGAATAGCTTGAATAACCAATCTAGTAAATTGATCTTTGGGTATCTCTTCAGAGTCTTCCAACAAACCACAAGAGTGTTGATGGTAGCTGGGAGAAGACATGTTGTGATGTGTAGTATAGTTGGAACGCAATAAACGTGGTTTCTTCCAAGGTTTCTTTACGTTTTCCGTCTTCCTAAACTTTTCTATGCTAGTTTATTTCCACTTGGTTCTTCTCCCATTCAGGAATAGTCAATGCCGCCATTTCTTCCTTTTGATCTAAACGTTGGATAAACACTCCTTTGGCAAAGCGACTTTGAATAGGAATGTCATCGACAGACTGACGAACAATTCGTCCAGTATTGGTGCATAATACAACTTCTTCATTTCCTAATATATCAACTGGTAAGAAAACACATAGCACAGAAATTATTTCAAGTTACATACGACAAACTCGAAAGCAAACAAGTTCATCCCGTCTTTTCGTATCAAACTTGATAGCAACAACTCCCATTTGATATCTCTTTCGTACGGGTATTTCTGATGCCATTATTCTTTTTCCTTTTCCAGTTTTGGTGACTGCTAGAAAATGGCATTGTTCTTGTGAAGTTTGTGATGAAATAACATCGACATCGATCAAACAATCATCAGCTTTCAAACGAATTGCTCGTACACCACGACTCGTTCTTCCAGTGTCCATTAAGTTTTTCTCGTTTACTTGAAACTTTAAGACTCTTCCTTGACGAGTGGATAATACAATCCAGTCATTCAATTTGCATCTCTTTAACCAAAGTGAATCAGTACCGTTACTTAGTCGAATGGCCATTTTCCCTTTTCTATTGAAATGTTCAAATAATGAAAAAGAACATCGTTTGATGGCGCCTTGTTTCGTGACCAAAACTACATAGTCGTCCTTGGATAAAGAGGAAATAGAAAGCAAACCAGAAATTCCATTTTCTACACAGTCTTCATCCAATAACATGGCCAATGCATTGCCTCTTGATACTCTCGACTCCAACGGTATTCTATGGGCAGGAATACTATACATTCGTCCTTGTTTACAGGTAAATAACAAAGTATCATGTCCATAACAAGCAATCAAGTATTCAACGGTCTCATCTTCACGAAGTGTAATTCCTGTCTTTCCTTTTGTACCTCTTCGTTGTGATTCAAAGTCAGTAAAAGACATTCTTTTGATGAAACTAGAATGAAAATTTCAATGGTCTTCTATGAGTGTCTGTGCCATGAATAGAAAGGAATATGCTCACTTTTTGGATGTCACTATAAGAAGACTCTTCTCATTGGGAATAGTTTTGGTTTCTAAAATATCTGCTCGTTCAGTGGATATCATCGTCTGACGTGGATAATTAAATCGAGATGCACATGTCTTCAACTCATCTGCAATGATACCATAAACTCTTTGCTCCTTTTGCAATACATCTTGTAAATCTTCAATCTCAGAAGTCAACTGTTTTGCCTCCATTTCTACCCGTTGCCACTCTAGTTGGGTTAGTCTTCTCAGCTGCATGGATAGAATAGCTTCAGCTTGCTTTTCCGACAACTGAAATGATAACTTGTGTTTCTTATTGTATTCTAAAGTGTCCTTTTGTCCCATTAAAACAGCTTTGGCAATAGTGGAATCTGGAGCACTACGTATAAGAGCAATGATTTGATCTAAACAGGATAACACCAATAAGAAACCGTCCAATAAATGTTTTCGCTCTTTTGCTTTGGACAACTCATATTCACACCGTCTTCGGACTATCTGCACACGAAATTGTAAAAACGTTTGTAAATATTCCTTCAAAGTCATTCGGCGAGGTCGATTATCAACCAATGCCAACATATTTCCAGCGAACGATGTTTGCATCGCAGAAAGTTTGTAAAGTTGATACAACACCAATTCTGGGTCTGCACCTTTCTTAACTTCTATAACTACTCGAGTTCCATCCCTATCAGATTCATCACGAATATCTGCAATGTTTTCCAATCTTTTTGACTGCACCATTTCAGCAATATGAGACACCATTGCTGCTTTATTTACTCCATATGGAAGTTCATCGACTATAATTGCTTGACGATGAGAACGAATGCCATCCTTTTGATGTTCAATATGGGTCTTTGCTCTCATCACAATTGAGCCATGACCTGTTTTATAAAATGCCTCGATTCCCTGTGTTCCCTATATATATTATTGGATAAATAAACGCTATTTTGAACGAAAGAATTCTTATTACCATAATAGTACCACCTGTAGGGAAATCTGGACCTCGAATATGCTCTGTAAGCTGTTCTATTGTGATATCGGGATTGTCTATCAATGCAAGTAAGCCATTACATAGTTCACCCAAATGGTGAGGAGGAATATTGGTCGCCATTCCTACTGCTATTCCTGAACTTCCATTCAATAAAAGATTGGGAACTTTTGCAGGTAAAACCTGGGGTTCCCAATCTGAGTTGTCAAAATTGGGAAGCAACGTCACGGTATTCTTATCTAAGTCACCCAAAAGTGCCGTTTGAGCAAATGACGATAACCTACATTCCGTATATCGCATAGCTGCGGGTGGATCATGATCCACCGAACCAAAATTGCCATGTCCATCGACTAAACATACTCTCATCACAAAATTCTGCGCCATACGAACCAAAGCATCGTAGACGGCACTATCTCCATGTGGATGATATTTTCCCAACACTTCTCCGACTACTCGTGCACACTTACGAAAAGGACCTTCTGAAAATAATCCTAATCGGTACATACCAAACAGAATTCTTCTGTGTACAGGTTTCAGTCCATCCCGGGCATCAGGAATAGCTCTTCCTAGTATAACCGAAAGAGCATATTCTAAATAAGATTTCGATACTTCCTCTCCCAATTCAGTTGGAATGACTTTTTCATCTTCTTGTTTGTATTTAGAACTAGTTGTGGCTGACGCTTCGATATTGCGCACCTTTTTGGCGCCTTTTTGCAAATACTTGGAATTCCGCCATTTCGGCTCTAAAGGTTTCTTTGAGGTATAACGACGAACAGAAGAACGCCAAACACTTAAGAAAGAAATCGGTTTCGTACAAGATAAAGGTATACATCGACAAGGCATCCAGCCTAGGGGCTGTTCTCTAGGCATGAGGATTATCTACTTACTACGAGTGAGTGAGTGGCTTTACCCAACAACAATCAGGAATATTTGATTTTTCAATCAACTCTTTGTGGGAGAATAATAGTCATTCATATACTCTCGACAGTTTTAAGAAGTATATGAAGTGAATATTAAATAATTTGTAGACAACATGCAGTCGGTAGAGAATCCTTCAGAGTCTTCCGCAGAAGCTTTAGCAGTAGACGAACAACAACTTGTGGAAACTATTAAACAACGTATATTGCCTCAACTAAGAGATAAGGTGGTTGGTATGCGGTTTCCGGACTTTGAATCAAGCGGTCCCAACCATTCTTATGCTTTGCAACAAATGATACTATCACGTGTTATTTTTCCTCCTGACAAGTTAAGGCTTCACTCCGATCATGAACAAGGCATTTATCAACTTTGCTGTAACGATATCAAATTGTATATAGATATAGGCTTATGGAAATACGAAGCTGTCAATCACTGGAAGGTTAAAGACCAAGGAAGTGCAATTGCTTCTTTAACCAAAGTAGCCCTTGTATTATCTTTTCGTTTCCTTGTGGATGCCGACACAGGACTTTTACAAGTTAGTTTGTTAACTTGTAAGGTGACTGTGGGTAAAGCCAAGTTGCGTTTTGCTGACACTTCTTCCAAGTGGCTTTATAATCTCATAGCGTTGGTGTTTCACGGACAGTTGAAAAGAATTGCTTCCAAGGCGTTGGAAGAATACTCGAAGCAAGTGATGGAAGAACAACTGCAGATTTGGTCACATAAGATATTTGGGGTGGTCTAAACTGTCACTCCTAAAAGGGATATAGCATATATACATATTTATGTCCACCAGAAACTCAAGGAAATACTCTTATCCAAAGCCTTGACATAGTGCCAATAACCAGGAGGAATATACAACATATCTCCACTTCCCACTACACATTCTTGATAAACAGCATCCATAAAGTTTGGATACTTTTCAGTATCCACTTGCTCAATATCGTCTATTAAACTTGTATTTTTATGTAGGGTGCCTTCTGATGGATAAAGCTTTGAACTCTCTCTTGGTGCATACAATCGAATATATTTCCATCCAACCACCTGAACAAAGAGATTATGTTGAGCATCATAATGAAGAGGTGTTCGGGTATTCTTAGGACCAAACCAGATATGAATACGTGGAAGTGAATTGGTTTCCGACAAATAACAGTATTCAGGTATTTGAATGTCCTTCATCAAACTCGGAACTTGCTCTAATAAGGGATGTTGAGCCAAATAACCTATTCGACTAGTTGTTTGGATGATATATTGATCTATAAACTCTCCAAGTTTCGTTAGTTGCTGACTCCAATCCTCTGACATATAACTCGAACCAACTTCAATAGGAACCAATCTATTTCCTGCTACTTGTTTCCAATATACAATATCATTCCATCGTTTGTCCTTTACACAGCTCCACTCTGTTGCCACTCCTTTGATAACTACGGGTATTTGAGGGCTCAAATATTGGTTAAAAAAGGTTTCAAGACTGGGACGGTGCCTTTTGGGCAAAGGATATGTGACAAGATCACTTGGCGGAGCACAATCATCAGTAACTAGTCTACTCAGTTGCGGCTGCACTTTAGCCTCTGACCCTAAAAATTCGCAACCTGTCCTAACACTGTCCAGATATTCCAAACAGATAAGAATATCTTCTTTCCAACTCCCCGTTCCCAGTAAAACGGCCAAGTCTAACAGCCTACTGGCTTCTTCTATATCTCTAGAAACATCTGTACAAACGAAAACCAAAGAGACAAAAGCATATATTTCTCTCCATACTTGAGGCACATCACTCCACACCCCTATGTGCAGCTCTTCCCAGCTTTTCGTGAGCAAACTCTTTGCAAGCCTATGTGCGTTTATAAAACAACAAGAATCCTCTTGGTCACTCCATAGTTCTGCAAATGTTATTCGTTGTAGAGAACGCAATTCTTGCAACAATTTCTTTAACAAAAACAAGGCAGCCTGTCCATCGTATTCCTTCACGAGAATCGTTTGCCAACGAGATATTTCTTCATGAGCCAATCGATCGATAGCCAAATCCATCATCCGAAGAAGAGATATGATGAAAGCCAATCCTCTAAAAGGCCATTTCCCAAAATAGATTGCGATTCTAAACGAATATGTTTGGGAACCATTTCTCTCCTCCTCCCTCTTCCAGTCCCCAACCAAGCAGAAAAAGATACCTTTGTTATCATTGTAGAAGATACTTTGTACTGGTGGTCAGCTTGGACATGGGGAGTGATTGGTGCCCACAGTGTTCCCTTTGTGGTAGTACGTTCGTGGAGGAATGTTCGCAAGTTGGGGAGGGTTTCCACCAAGTTACTGGAGAGAGCTTGGAAATGAGACCATTATTATGTTTGGATGAGTGGGGAAGGGAAGACACGAGCATGCCCTTATGGGAAGGGTTACCAATTGCACCTAGTATTGGTTCTTCTTTGTACGTCAGACCGAATACAGCGCACCATAGCACTGGTATGCAAACTTCTAGTTTAAGTTATTACACTGCAGGTAGAACAGCGTCAACTAGCACTGTGACGGAGAATTCGAGTCCTTGGCAGCATGTTTTGGAAAGATTATGGGATGCCTTTTCTAGATTAAGAAGCAGCAGAAGAGAACAAACAACACTTCGGCCTCCAATGAGTGCCCATACTACGGCTACTACTAGTACCACAAACCATTCAACACTTTATTCTTCTTCTGTCTCATCAGGTAGTGTGCATAGTCTTCCCACGAGTAGGGTCTCTAGAAGAGTGAGACATAGAACAGGTGAACATACGCAAGATATGAATAGTCTCAATGTAGAAGAGATATGGGAACGTGAGTTGGCTACACTTTATCAACAGCTCCTGTTTTCACAAAACGACCCAGAGGAATATGCACGAGTGGAAGCTTTCTTGTCTAGTATGTTAGATTGTTTATTGGAACTTTATTCACAAAGGTCGAGTCCAACGTCCAAGTCATTTGTAGATAGTTTAGAAGGTCAATTGTTGACTGAACAGGACGCAAAGGAAGCCGAAAGCTGTGCAATCTGTTGGGAAGAGTTTCAAGTCAATACTGTAGTTGTATTCCTTCCCTGTAGTCATTTGTTTTGCAAAAATTGCATTTGTACCTGGTTGAAGGAGAATTCTACTTGCCCCACTTGTCGTTACAAGTTGCCTGTAGACAATGCAAAGTCGAATCATGAAGAAAGCATATAGACTTGAATTGCGATTTGATTTTGAAGAGTGTGTAGGGATCGGATAGTTTCTGTCCACCTGAGTGTGAAAATAAACAGTGACATTCCTCCTATATTGCAAATATGGCACGAAATGAAGAGAAAGCACAGTCTATGTTGAACAGATATTTACGTGGTAAAGCAGAAGAAAGAGGCGAATATTTTCCGGTGGGTAGTAAACACTCGCGTGGTTCTCAAAGAATGACCGACATTTTGGAAATAGGGACAAGAACGACCGTATTTGGCTAGTATGTGTGATCGTCTTGACGCTGCAGAACAGTGGAGAAATCAAGTTCTCCGAGAGATTAGTAGAAGAGTGGTTGAAATTCAAAATAGTAAGTTGCTTCTTATTTGAGGTGGTTTTTTTGCTAAGCACCTGTCGAAACAAAATAGAGGGTTTAGGTGAAAGTAGGATAAGAGACGTCAACGACCAAATTAATAAGCTATTGAGAGAAAAGTATCATTGGGAGAGGAGAATAAGAGAATTGGGTGGACCCGACTATTCACGTTCTGCACTAACTGTCGGAGAAGGTGAAGCCATCCAAATTCGAGGTAGCAAAGGTTATTATTATTTTGGTGCTGCTAGAGAACTTCCTGGCGTAAAGGAGTTGTTGAAAGAGTCCTATTCGAGAGAAGAAAAGAAACGTAGTAGAGCGGAGCTGTATAAATGTGTAGATGCTGAGTATTATGGCTTTTTGGACGATAATGATCCCAATTTAGAGCAGTTAGAATATGAGGCGGAACTCGAAGCTCGAAAAGCGTTGGTAGAAAAGTGGGAGACAGACCACATGGTCCCTTCGAATTCGACAAAGAGAGCTCAAGTCGACTTGGAAGAACTTAGTGATGAAGATGAACCAGAGGAATCAAGTATTTTGTTGAAAGATGAAAACGCATTTCGTAAAGTTAAGCCAGGACATGAGTCACAAGTTGAACAGTTAGTTCTGGATAGAAAGAAGCGTCAGTTGCTTGAACAAGTTTTAAATGATGAGGAAGGAGAATGAAAGTGCTTTTTCCATAATACACTAAAGACTCCTTAAAAGACATTCTCTTAAATCCATTTTTGGTAATAGGATTGGCGAAACAATGAGTTAAAAAAATGCTAGGAACAAATAGTTTGGCGCCTTGTTAGTTGAATACTTTGGTTCTTATTATGAGTAAAGAAAAACTCCATATAGCTCGATTTGAGAAGCATACAACAGCACAAATACTTCATCTGTTAAAGGAACCTTCTATGGGTTTATACTACACAACAGAGCACTTGAGAAAGCGAGGAATTCCTCAGTTGATTTATCTACAAAACAAACTAGACGCAGTGGCGAGCCAAGAGGACGATCTTAAGATAGACTGTCAGTATGTACAGGAAGTATTAGAACTGTTTCCTAAAGCTGTAGGAAAGTTGGATTCGAGTATACGAAAGCTGGAGGGTATACTTGAGCAGTCTAAGCAATTGAACAAGTGATGCAAAAGTTTTTATAAGACCTTTATAAAGAAACAAGCTTTTCGTTCTCAATAGACGCAGCCTTTTGAGATAGTCCAGGTTGGACAGTACATATATTGTTTGGGCAGCACGAGTTGAAAAAATTTACTATGGGTCAGTAGCAATCTCTTGCAATTGTAATGCAGTCCGCTGAGAGTGTCAATTCAGCTCAGAGGAGCTAGTGCACAAACCTGAAAGTTAGGAAAGCTCTAAAGTCTTTTCGTGGAATAATGCCAAGCAATGGGCATTTTTTGAGTGGTTCCCTGCAAGGAAAGGAAGCCAGATTAGATTGCAGTTCTTGCGATGCAATGCAGTTTTGTTAATGGCGAAATATGTAGACACTGCAGGAGGAAGATCCCCCTGAAAAAACATGCTCAAATACATGTGGATAACCGAAGATGGTCTCGCCGATTGTCTGCTCCAATATTTGTCAAAGTTTGCAGAGAACCTTGTGTCACTTCCCAAAACTCTTCAGTCCAGGATGATGATCGCAAGGACACGAAAAGGTATTGCAATTCAATCACTTTTCAGGATGCTATCTTGAAGTTAAAGGAATATTGGGCTTCAAGGGGTTGTCTAGTCTGGATCCCACATAATACTGGTATGACGCAAGTCCACCCTAAGTTATTCTAAAGAGACTGAGTATCGGATAGAAGTGGGAGCTGGTACAATGAATCCTGCGACTTTCCTTCGTGTACTTGGTCCGGAGCCTTGGAGAGTTGTCTATGAAGAGCCTTCTATCCGTCCTGATGACTCTCGTTATGGTGATAACCCGAACCGTGTACAGAGGCATACACAGTTTCAAGTTATCTTGAAACCAGCACCTGAAAACTCACAAGAACTTTTTTTAAATTCTTTGCGTGCTTTAGGAGTTGACGTTGAATCTCATGATATTCGTTTTGTCGAAGATAATTGGGAGTCTCCCGCTTTGGGTGCATGGGGTCTTGGTTGGGAAGTTTGGCTGGACGGACTAGAGATTACACAGTTTACATATTTTCAACAAGCTGGTGGCTTTAGTTTGGATCCTGTTTCATTGGAAATTACGTATGGTTTAGAGCGAATTATAATGAGTCTTCAAGGTGTATCCCATTTTAAGGAAATCCAATACAACAACTTGTTTTCCTATGGTGACCTATTTTTGCAAAATGAGTACGAAATGAGTCGATTTTACTTGGATGAAGCGGATATATCCAGACACAAAACGTTGTTACAACTATATGAGGAGGAATGTCGATTTTTATTGAGAAAACAACTGCCCATTGCTGCCTATGAATTTGTTTTGAAATCAAGTCATACATTCAATATATTAGATGCTCGAGGAGCTGTTGGAGTAACAGAACGTGCAAAAATGTTTCAAGGGATTAGAAGTTTGGCATGTGATGTTGCTTCGGCCTGGCTAAAAACGAGAGAATCGCTTCATTTTCCTCTTCTTGAACAAAAGAACAATTTGGAAAATGGACAGAATAACACCATAGAGAGCTTTGAGAATATTATTGTGAATCGTCGTACATCCACGATGAGACTCATTGATAAGGAATATGACTTCTTTGTTCTTGAAATAGGAACTGAGGAACTTCCAAAGGATGCGATTCATCTTGCCAAAGTTCAGTGTGAAACGGCATTTTCAAAACTTCTTGACTCTAACAGACTAGACTGGCGAGGAAATATATTGTGTGGAGTAACTCCAAGACGCATTGTATTGATGATACCAGAACTAGCAACTTGGCAAAGTCCACAAACTAAAAAATTAAGAGGTCCTCCTGCTAAGATTGCCTACAAAGAATCAGGAGAGGCTACAGAGGCATTACTAGGTTTTTGTAGAACTCAAGGAGTCTCTGTTTCTTCGGTAACCGTGGAACATGACAAAAATTCAGATTATGTGTTTGCAACCAAATACGAGAGTGGTTCCTCAACTATTGAAGTCATGACAGAGATGTTGCCTCCATTTCTGCATTCCCTTACATTTGCAAGGTAATTGTTGTCTTTGTCTCCTTTATATATCTAAAAAATATTATTTCTTCTTAGAACAATGAAATGGAATGATACTCTAGTTAATTTTCCTCGTCCTATACGATGGTTGTTTGCAATGTTGGGAGAAGAGACTATTCGCTTCCATTATGCAGGATTGGAGGCAACCAATTGTACTTTTGGTTTGCGTATCCAAAGCAAATCACCGCCTATTATTTTGAAAGATGCCAAAAATTATCTATCCAGTTTGGAAAATCAAGGAATTATGCTTGATACAAGGCAAAGACGAACTTTTATATGGGAACAAGCATCGGCCATTGCAACGGATTTAAATGGAAAGTTATACCCAAGCGACAAAGGTCAAGAAGGTGATGATTGCCTCCTTCAAGAAGTCAGTTGTTTAGTCGAGAGTCCTGTAGTTTCTTACGGTCAGTTTGATAAAGTTTTTCTTAGTCTACCAAGAGAAGTGTTGATTACAGTTATGAGAAGGCATCAACGTTATTTCCCCGTGCAGTCAGTCGAAAATGATGAGTTGCTTCCTTTTTTTATTTTTGTTACTCAGTTGAGAAAAGACATGGAATTGGTCAGAAAAGGAAACGAATCAGTATTAAGAGCTCGATATACCGATGCAGAATTTTTTTATAGACATGATTTGATGCAGTCTTTTGATAGTTTTCGACAAAAGCTTCAAGGTTTGACCTTTCAAGAAAGTTTAGGAAGTATGCTGGATAAAAACATTCGATTGGAACGTATGGTAAGCATGCTAACAGACAGAAGATTCGGAATTCTTGAAATAACACCACATTTGTCTCTTAGGTTTCCACATTGCATGATCAGTTGCAACTCACCCCAGAGGAATCTCGAGACTTGAGAACTGCAGCCCAACTATGCAAGGTAGACTTGGCTAGTAGTATGGTAATTGAGTTTACGTCATTAGCTGGAGTGATGGGAAAATATTATGCATTGGAAAACAATTATTCAATTGCTACAGCTATTGCCATTGAAGAGCATCACTTACCTCGTTACTATGGAGACAAGTTACCGTCGTCCAGGGTTGGAGCTCTTTTAGGAATCATCGACCGTGTAGACTCATTAGTTGGTCTCTTTGCAGCTGGATGCCTTCCAAGAGCCAGTGCAGACCCTTTTGGACTTCGAAGAACGGCATTGGGACTTGTTCAAGTGTGTGTTTTACATGAGATGGATGTGAACTTGCGTCACTACTTTGAAATTGCAGCCAAGTTACAACCCATTGCTGTTCCTTGTCAAGTAATTGATCAAGCCTTGAGTTTTGTCATGAAAAGATTGGAGACTTGGTTGACAGAAGATGAAGCAACATGGGATATTGCAAATCATGAAGCTGATGTCATTCAAGCAGTACTGGCAGAACAATCCAGTGGCAATCCATTTCAAATAGTCAATATTTTGAAACTTTTCATGAAAGAACGAGAAAAACCTTACTTTGGAAATGCTATTCAGGCCTATGCTAGACCTGCCAAGCTTTTACTTTCTGTTGTTACTAAAGACTGGTCTGAAATACCGGAGATACCTGATCCAACATTGTTTGAAACTGAGGATGAGAATGGTCTTTATTATATCATTTCCAAAGATTATGAAGCAATGAATCACTATGCGAATAACAACTTGTCCCAAATTTTGGAAACTCTGGCGAGATGGAAACCTTTTATCGATACATTTTTTGAAAATGTATTTGTCATGTCTTCAGATTATCGAATTCGTTACAATCGAATAGCACTGTGTCGCATGATAACAAAAATTACGACAGGAATCATCGACCTCACCAAACTGCGTGCTTTCTAAGACACTTTCAAGCTCTCTGTAAGATTCAGTAATCTTGGCAAGTCTAATCCGTTGCAACTTTCTCAGTGTCATGTAAAGAGGATGAGTTTTTGAGGTTTGTGCCTATTTCATTGAGAGCATGTCGAATATTTGACAAACTGGACAAATCGTTATGAATAGACTCAAGTATTTCATTGTGGTGCTGTTCATTGAAAAGTTCCTTCAGAGTATGTTCAATTTTCTCAAAACCGTTGCGTATTTCAAGAGTTACTTCTCTTGTCATCTGTTCCAATTTGTTAACGACCATTTGGGAAGCACCAAGCCCATCTTCGGCAACTTTTCTACTAGAAACTGTACCACCAGTCAGTATGGGGGTCGAAAGTTTCTTTGGAGTTTCTTCCACCTTTCGTCTTTTGGTTGTCTTGCTTTCTGCACTATAACCGATATTGTTACTATTGTTATGGAAGCGAGGAGTCGAGCCATGAGTTTTTGTACGCGATCGCTTCTCTGCACTTCTTTCCACAGTTGCATACTTCCATTTGACTTCCGAAAGATCCACCCATTCGGAAGAGTGATCTGCTTCATAATAGATATTGTGCATCTTGTCTTCTTCTGAATAATCAACAACCTTTCCTGTATACCATTGGTCATCTGGAGGCCAATACAATTCTATATAGGTGTCCTTTGGTAGTTTAGCAAACGCTGCCTTGCCTGAACGTAACGGTGCTGCCTGCGAATCTTGTTCCTTCACGGATGCAACTTCCTTTTCGGGTTTCTCCAAATATTGTTCTAAATATAACAAGTCCGATTTCCTGGCTTCGACGGCCTCTTCTGCTGCCTCCATCAACAACTGAGCATGTTGTACTATCCAATCACTTTCGGGGTCAGTATTAAAGGCTCTTGTGTTTTCCAACAACAAACGCATATCGTCCAAATACTCTGTATGCGTGAAATATTTGCCACCCTTACATTTATCCCTTATTTGGTTCAAGAAGATTGGATTTTTCACCACCTCATAGTAACTTTTTACTTTAACCGGCACTGTAAAGTCCAAAGCTAACCCCTTTGGCTTGGCCAAGGAAAGCGCAGAAGGCGGTATGACGTCACCAGCCTTATAACGAGCTATTTGTATCGGAGGTTCTATATTGATTGCAAAACCTTTTTGGTCTCTAACGAATTGTTCGCACTCCAACAACAGTTGGTTGAATCGTTTCCTAGCTTCTTGGGGGGTCCATTCATCCGTTTCAGAGTCGTCAAGTTCTCTCAACTCTTTTAATATTTGTGCTTTTTCTTGTTCCAACTGTTCTAACTCTGCGTCAACCATTTCTGATTCCATACGAAAAACGACGAAAAGAAAAACCCTACAATATCTAACTCTCTCACTTCAACAGGCGGGTCGAATCTAAGATAGGATGGACGATAATGATAATAATACTTATGGGAAATGCCCAAGTGTCATGGGAGGAGAAGCTTGGCTAAGCTGTCTCTCTCTCTATGTGCTGCCTGAATAATATGCCAACTATAGGGAGAGCCATCTATCTTTATTCAGATTACTTTATAATTATGGTTCATTCTAAACAACTTGGAACAGCATATGAGAGAAAGGATCTTCCCTCCAGTGCATTCGTCTTTTTGATTCTAGTTTAGACGCCTACTTTCCATTAGAGAAAATTATTCCATAGCTATTAAACTTCTTTATCGAGCCATGTAGTGTTGCAAGTCCAACGGCAGCTCAAGTCTTTGGCGCCAAATAATGCAATTAATCTTATCGTTGATTGTTTTGTGGGGGAGTGGAGGAGGAAAAAGTGACATGGCTACTTCGGTATGTTGCATAACCAACTTTGTGAAGTATACTCAACCTAGAGGTACAGGAAATAAACAACCATCATCAGGAGGAACAACCGTTCAAGGTACATTTTTTCTTCTCACCTTGGTGAACAAGTATTTGACCAACACTCGTAGGAGCCGTCCTCGAGGGAAAGCAACGATAAATTTGACCAAGCATATGCCGAAAGTGTTGCCAAGGAAATCATAGAAAGCACAGTTGGAGAGGAAAAATATGAACACACCAAAACTGTGGAATGGACGAATCAAATGTGCGAAAAAATATTGGCCAAGTTGTTGGAACTACAAAAGCCCTTCAAATACATAGGTGGGTAATATAAATGACATACAAAGCTTTATGTAGACTGATAGTGTCAAGTATCTTGTTCTTTGTTGCAAAAGAAAGGCGCTGGATTCCATACTGCAACGACATGTTACTGGGATGCCGATTGTGATCAGTGTTGCACCATAAAGTAAGCAACAGTAACCTAAACCAATCCATACTGACTTCAAATCAGACACGAAACCAAACACCTTCATGTGATATGCACGATTTATGCCGTATCGATTCATTAGGATCATTCGAGGCTCTATATTTGATAAATACAGATATTGTTCCAAAACGCAGATTTTGCAACCCGAAATAAATCTACATTTGCAAGACTGAACGGAATAGTGCAGTCTTCTGACCATTTAATTAGTGTTAAAGTTTTCCTCTTTATTCTATCAGTACTATCCCAATAGGACTGTCTATGGTTTGAATCACTTGCACTCGAACCCTAGAATATCCTTGGTTCTCGAAGCAAAATGCTGCGTTTATGCCTGTCACAAGAACAAACTAAGACTTTATGTTCAGCAAAGACCAAGTTGTTTCAGTGCAACCGAAAGTGTTTGTCCCAAGTGAAATGAGTGTGTTACGAGAGAACTATGTTGGTTGGTTAAACTTTACTCGAAGATATTGGTCAGGGTCACAGTACCCTTGAAAGAGACCAAACAAGTGAAAGGAGAAGAACAAAGTACCGATATTGCTCTCAGTATTCTTACATTCGACGACAGTGTTCCAATGCAGAAGAAAACCACTTCTTCCAAGTCTCTCAAAGAAAGTCTAGCTAGTTGTGCCTTTCAGAGGCTATTGTGGTACTTCACACAGCAAAAGTCTAAATCACAACATTGTTGACCAACACTGAAGGCTACACTGTAGTTGTCATAACTGCAACGTTGCGTCTTGTGCGGTGAAAAGCAAAGACGTCACAATATTCCAAAAATACCGTGAGAGAACAAGTCCAATATTAGTTCATGTCTTACACTGATAAAACCAAATAACTATGTAATAAAAAACTATTCATTGTTTCAAACGCGGTTATCATTAACCACTTGTAACTGTTCCATGAATAAAACATTTTCTTCAAGTGAGAAGAATTGGGTGACAAGTTCAATGTCCGCCTGGAGAGACTTGGTAGGTGCAGGAGCTGCTTGTGCTCCAGACGACCAACAAGGAGCAGCTTCTTCTTCAGCAGCCTCAAGAAACCCATTAGGTCGCTTGGCAGACTCTGTTTTGGGAGAATCTCGAGAAAGAAATACCTTCAGACAAACACCCGAACACTGGACTGGTCAGGAGGAAGCGTTGCTTTTTGGTGACTATCAACAAGCGCCACAACAAACTATACCCTATGGACAACCTCCAGTACCCCATCCATATGCTTTACCAGCACAACCACCTCGACCGTTCAGTTATTCAGCGCCACTACCACCAGCAGGTTTTACGAACCAGAGTAGAGGCGGAGACTTTGTCAGTGATTTCTTACATGAACAGCAAAGTTCTGTATATAGTTCAGGACCCAACGTAATTTCTCAAGTTCCAGGTCCAAGGGGTTACAATTCTTCTTGGATACGACCAAACTATGACAATGCCTCACTATTTAGCTGGATACCTGAGTACGATAGGCAAGTTGGAGGCTCGTCCCAAAGTGTTTTAGCTCCAAACAACAAAGTACAACATTCCAATGAAGAGGAAGTTCTTGAAAGAGCCTTTTTGTCTTCGTCTCAACCTACATCGTCTCACTGGTCTTCAGTACAGTCTTTAGTAAAGGACTATGCAGCTTCTACCCTTATGCACCAAGGTTTTCAACAAGATATGAGGAAAGCAGAAGGCAGCAGTGGCTTGGCGTCAGAATTGGATACGTTGCGAAAACGTTCCGAAGAAATGGCAAGATCTTATTTTCCAGGAGCAAGTGACTCGTTTATTCAGGAGCAAGTGAATGAATTTCTTCAGTCTTTACGTGAAAGCTCAGATTGGGTATCATCTTATCATCAGGTAAGACTATGTTTGGTTGAAGTATGCAAGAAGTCCATTTTCATATTTTTAGGAACCGAACTTGGAACAAAGCACCAGTACATGGCATGAAGAATTTTCCAAGTTGCATTTGGATGCTCAAGTAAGTGATGGATTTCAATATATACAGGAAGAAGGGGTTTCATTCTTTTTTGAGTAGAACACGACTGAGGAATGGGCAAAGGAGTTGGTAAAGGAAGATCATACAACTTGGGCAGAGGAGTTCCAACAAGATTCCACTAGTCTTCCATGGCAAGATGAATATCTCGAAAAGGAGAATTTCGAAGATACTTTCGAGGATGATTTGAGAGCTTATCTTGGCAAAGACCCCAATGAATTGGAATATGAATTTACTGAAGAGAATCCTTATCTGGGCAATCCCAATGCTATGGCAGAAGGTGAAAGATTATATGCGGAGGGGGATTTACGGAATGCGATGTTGGCATTCGAAGCAGCCGTTAGAACCGAGCCAAATAATGCTAAATGGTAAGTTGTCATGAGTATCGAATCCTTGTCAACACAAAAGATTGATGACTTCTAGTTGGTTTCTGTTGGGTCGGACTCATACTGAAATGGACCAAGACAATCCAGCCATAATATGTTTACGAAGATCGATTGAAGTTGGAGGTGAAGTTGCGGATGCATTGTTAGAATTGGGTGTTTCATATACCAATGAACTTAATCACTCACAAGCTTTAGCATATTTGAAGAGGTGGTTAGAAACCCAGCCCAAATATCAGGCATTCTCTCGTCAACAACCTTCTGATGATGCGGTGACAGCGCATGCTTACTTAGTTGAACAGTTTAGAGCTGCTAGTGTTGCCTACCCACAAGACGTCAATCTGTATATTGTTTTAGGTGTACTGCACAATCTTTCGAGAGACTATGAATTGGCGGTGGAATCATTTGGAAAAGCAATTCAACTGCAACCAAATGATCATCGACTATGGAACAAGTTAGGTAAGACCCGTAAAACATTTTCAACCTTTTATATATCCTCAACATAATCTCCTGCTATTCTCTATTGGAGTTTAGGTGCCACCTTGGCGAATAGTTATCAATCAAGAGAAGCATTGTCAGCTTATCGTAGAGCCGTCGACTTGAAGCCCAGCTATGTTCGTGCCTGGGTAAATGTGGGTACTTCTTATGCTAACCAGGGTATCTATGAGCAGGCTTGTCGATATTATCTGAAAGCTTTGCAAATGAACCCCCGAATCAACCATGTTTGGAATTATCTAAGAACCAGCTTAATAGCAATGGGCAAAAATGACTTGCTAGTTTTAACTGATCAATATGATCCGCAAGTTTTGGTGCAAGCCATGGATGCCGATCTTTCAGCAGCGTGGCGGTCATCCACCAGCAAGGAGGGGAATATAACCAATCATGCAAATACTATGCCAGTAGCCTGAAGGATAGATATTCAGTTATTCTTGTTTGGTATTGCATCTTTATTTCCCAGTGAGTATGAGATAGTGGTCATGAATAAAGTTTATAAGTTGGAAAATGAATTGCCCCTTGAAAAAGGCTTCCTGAAATTGAATTATTGGTGGAAAGTGCGACTACCCCCAAAGAAAGGATGAGCAAAGGTTCTAAAGTTTGTTATTTTATGGATACCGATATCGGAGGATATTATTATGGTCAGCATCACCCTATGAAACCTCACAGACTTGCAATGACGCACAACTTGATGCTTGCATATGGTAAGTATTCCCGACCCGTGTCAAACAACAGTTCAACTTGTTTGTTAAGGACTTCACCAACATTTGGACGTCTATAGAGCAAGATTAGCAACAACAGAAGAGTTGACTACCTTTCACTCTTCGGAATATATCGATTTTCTGAGAAGAATCAACCCCGACAACGCTCAAGAGTTTGTAAAACAACTCCAAAAGTTCAACGTTGGTCGGACTGGTGGAGATAACCCCATTTTTGATGGCCTGTATGACTATTGTTGTCTTTATGCGAGCGGAAGTATCGATGGTGCCAAGAAACTACTGACAGGAAAGGCGCAAATTGCCATCAACTGGGCAGGAGGACTTCATCACGCAAAGAAAAGTGAGGCTTCAGGGTTCTGTTATGTGAATGATATTGTTTTAGCCATTTTAGAGTTTTTGAAGTATTGGCCTCGTGTTGTATATATTGATATAGATGTACATCACGGCGATGGAGTAGAGGAGGCATTTTATGTGACCGACAGAGTGATGACTGTCTCTTTTCACAAATACGGCGACAACTTCTTTCCCGGAACTGGTGACATATGGGATAAGGGTTCCGGAGCAGGAGAATATTATGCGGTAAATGTTCCTTTGAAAGATGGCATAGATGACGAAAGCTATTTTCAAATATTTAAACCAGTTGTGGAGAAAGTATTTGAAACATTTCAACCCAGCGCAGTAGTTTTACAATGTGGGACAGACTCGTTGGCTCGTGACCGACTAGGAGGCTTCAATCTGACTGTAAAAGGTCACGCTCGTTGCGTCCAGTTTGTAAAAAGTTTCGGAGTTCCAATGTTGGTGGTAGGAGGTGGAGGATATAACATTCGTAGTGTAGCACGATGTTGGTTACATGAGACAAGTGTTTTGTTGGATAGGGAAGTTGACGATAGAATACCATACAATGTAATATATCGATAACTGACTGTGGACGGATAACTGAGTATATATATATGTTTTAGGATTATTGGGAATACTTTGCACCCGAATATCGTATTCATCAGCCTCCTCTTGACTTGCCGAATAAGAATGATCCCGAGTATTTGGACAAAGTTCGCTCCAAAGTTCTCGAAAACATACGCCATCTTGCGTGTGCTCCTAGTGTACAAATGCAAGAGATTCCACCCATGATGTACGATGTCGATGAAGAGGACGAAACAGATCCCGTGAGTGTTGTCTGGGTTTCTTCTTTTAAATATCTTTTTATCATTTTATCAATGAATAGGATGTTCGAGGAGGAAAAGGTGTCGAGTCGAGTGACAATTATTGGGTTTGAAGTATCGACGCCAAAGAAACGGGAGAGAAGTATTTGTCCAATTGTCCGTATATGACGTTTGTGACAAAGCAAGATGTTTTTTCCAACATGGAAAAGTGACGGATAGTTTGATATGGATGATTTCCCTATTAAGAATATTCATAAATAATATTCATACTTACGATTGACGACGATATCATATGTTTCCAGATTTTACCGGTGAGATGTAATCAATTAGTGTTATACTATCTTGTTCGTCTTTGAATCTCGCTTGAAGAAAATTGGTTACCCAATAGAAAGCTGGATGGAGGATCAGCAAAGCCATTTTTTCCAAATGAAGGAGGAAACTTTCAATAGAATACATACGAAAAAATGATTTATGAATAGGACAGAAAAATTACCAACTTTTCATGACGCGTTCGTGAAACTTAATATAAACTTGATAATTTGACACAGTCAACTAGGCTAGGTTAGAAAACTCTCAAAGATTGGGCTTTTCTGAGTAAAAGTTTCATGAAACACCTTCATGAGTCTTTAGCTATCTACTAGCCAAGTAATAATGGTCTTGAAGTGTTTTGTCAGTAGCTAACATTACTAGGTTGGTCCATTTTCAACGAGACTGTTTTCTGCACCAAAGAAAAAATGAAAATTTTGACCGCCAAAAAATGAAAACTTTGAAAAGATGAATGATTGGCTTCGGGTCTCTTTATGGAAACGCAAACAAGTTCTAGTCAAGCCGAAAGCTCATTACGTTATCAAGCCTTTTCAAGTGAAGAGGAATATTCTACTTTGGTACAAGAAGATGAGAATACTACAAGGTCACTGACCAAGAATATGCTTCAACGGAAACATAGCGACCATGACACTGCCGTGTCCACCAACAGCAACGAAGAAGAAGTTAACGATGCACTAAACTGCCCTGAAAACAACGACAGGAACCAAGTAAAGTCATCACCCGAGATTGTAAGTGATATTGTCGCAACCGGTTCAGAAATCCTTGATAGCATCTGTCAGGGAAAAGATGTTGAAAAAGTAGCGAGTGCCCATCCTCTTCTTCCTTTATCTCTTTTATGTAGTTTTGTCCTTGAAAAACAGCGAAACTGGGAACAAGAAGATATTGAAACACAAAGACTTTTGGAATACGTGTGTATGGAGATTCAAGAAAGCTGCGACACTCAGACTTTGATCAACATGGTGCAAGTAGTCATAAATGAACTTGTCAGTTTTTATCAGAATAGCATGGTTTTCAAGGTATTTGACATTATAATATCGAGAGTTTTTGGAATCCTCAGTAGAAGACGCGAGTTTGAATATCGAGACTTGCGATGGAGCTATTATCGTTTTCAGATGAATAAGAATTCTTTAAGTATAAAAGAACGAGTGTATTCCGAACAATGCTTAGTTTCATTTGACAGTATACGCAAAGTTGAAAGAGATGGAAAGATAGACGGGCCTTGCATCATATTCTTCTGTTTTAAAACTATCTTAAAAGAAGAGAAAGCTAGATGTCTGGTACCGCTTTTGTTGCAAGTGATGAAAGAAACAAAACCTCCCAACTGGGTAGGAGATATGATAATCGATCAAGTACTGAAATCAATGAAGAGGATGGAGTTACAAGACATACAAAACATTTTCTACAAGTTGCTTCAGTTTGCAAATACGGGTAGTTCAACTTTCGATTCGTTCTTCACCAAGTTTGTAGTATTCATTTCCCAATTAGAAAGACATTGTGAAATGCTTAATCATTACGATTCCATCAATGCTTCTCAAGACTTTGGTATACGTCTCGATTCTCATGATTCTTCGACTTTACTAGCATTTGAGTGTTCTATCTTGAAACAATTCATCTTTACGTGTAGAAATGTGAGGAGCCTTTCCTTTCTAGATGTAAGTAACTTAAAAACTGAATAGGAATCATCCCTTGGGAAAAGGTTCCTCAAGCTATTTAGAAAAGATATGAGACTGAGAAACTCTATTGGTTTAGCCTTTCTCCTAGTCGTTGCTCATAATAGAATTCTTTGCGAAGAAGTTTTTGAAACATTAATCTTTGTGCTCCAATCGGAAGCAAAAAGCAAAGCTCAGTTTAACTCAAAATCAAGAGACATTCAATCGCTTGCTTCGATAATGTTTCCAAAAATGACGGAAGGAAAGGAAAGTCCTTTTTGGTCAGAAATGTTGGATTGTTTAGAAAAGACAACCAGAGCCGTTGTCGATAAATGGAATTTTCTCATGGCGCCGTTGATAGAGTTTTCTATTTATGCCTTAGATAATGAAGAGTAAGAGATTGTGCTTTCATAGTATAACATCATTGTGAGAAATCAATTAGGCTGTTTCATTTTCAGGAATACGGTTTGCACGGGCTTTACAAGTTATGTGATATTATACAAATACTATTTTCTAGTGAAACGGGTTCACAAGCACCCTTATTGGATGCAATCTTTCGTAATCTGTTGAATCAGCGAATCGATACTAACTTAGGAATCCAAACCATCCTCAAAATGGAATCTGAATGTTTAACGAGTATTCTCAACGAGAGCTTCAACAGTAAAGCCAAACAATTTTTTCTGGAAGATTTTAGGTATATTCGTCCTTATCAAGGTTTGCAGTTCATTCAATGTATATTGCCGATATTACGCTTAAACTCCGAACTATGCAACGTTGCTATCGCTACTCTCAAAAAGGTAATTTTTTTATTTGTATTTGTGGTCCTATTCAAAGCATTATTAGTGTCTAGCTTTTAATCAAACTTCAAGCAGACGCCTTGCACTCGATAGTTTGCTGATGTTTGCCAATATGTCTGAAATGACTCGAGGTAATCCATATTCTTCTGATATCGAGATGAGATACCAATACAGAAACTGTTAGAAATAGAGATAACGGTGGATGAACTTCCTCTTTTGCTTTTACGCTCATTGAGTCAAAACTATATGGTTCGTCAGAATGTTTATAGAAAATTGACCGCCACTTGTTTCACTCGCATGAGAAAATCTACGTGCAGACACATATTTTTCATCATGGAAGAGCATTGGAAGAGGTATCAACTTTATTTTCTTTGTAAGAGAATAATACATATTGTATATGTAGATATTTGGATGACTCAGTGACTCCCGTCGTACAATTTGCACGATGCGTTGAATGTCATACTGGATTCTTGATCGAACCCATTTCAGAACTATTTCAATGCTACTTGAGCTTATATGCATTTAACAAATCATCATCAGAAAAAGATATTATGGTTCAGAAGGTATGACCATCTAGCTTTAATCAAAATCATATTTATGCATTCTCAAATTGGATAGCTTTGCAACTCAATCATAGCAACTGATCTTTTGGACTTGGGAATAAGCGGACAAGAGATCGACCTCCGAATGGAAGGAATTGCCAGAAAGAAACGTAATATTTGTCGTTGCTTTTATCATATGGTGAATATCCTTATTCTGGAGCTCATTTGTCAGGAAGAATTATTCGTGAGTTCACTTGTGAGTTGGCTCGTTTGAGATATCAACTAAGAACTGACAAGTTTTCATATATGTAGGAAATTGAGTCATTGACTTCATTATTTCATTTGAAGGAGAATCTTGAACTCGTTATGAAGTCCGCTGGAATGGCCTTTGAAGTGGACACATCGAACAAAAAGCCGACTAAACAAAGACAAACAGAAGATAAGCCATTGCTTTCCTCACAGTCTTTTAAAAGGAATGGACCCAAAGGTTTTCATTTGGAGTTTTCAATGAAGATTGACAACTGGAGGAATGTTATAGATCGTATAAGACAACTCAAACAGATGTCGCCTTCCAACCTTTGCTTTTCTACGGATTCGATATTCGCACAGAGTCTTCGTTTCCTTCTTAAATTAGTTTCTGATGAAATACGTAACGCACTGAGTTCCAATTCAAAGACTCTCATAGATGTTGAACAAAGAATTGAGATTAGAGTTCAAATTCCACTATGGATATGTGCCAGTTGGAGTGATTTTGAGGTAAAATGGATTTTAAAATGATGGCCCTTTGTGAAGAAATTTTACTAGTTTCGTCGTAACAACATCAAATCTCGACCTCTTTTGCCTCTCCAAAATGTCAACCACTGTTTACGCTGGCTTTCGACTTGTTTATTACCAATGGAAGAGAAACAAGGTCGGCGATTTATTTACGTCATTTCATTCTTGACCTCATTGTCCAGTTTAGAAATAGTTGTGGATTCCTGTAATCAACTGAAAATTCTACATCAAAAGGAAAATCTCAAAATAGAAGACAAAAAATGTTCTCAAATAATGTATTTGTTAGAGACCGTGAGCAAAGCTATTTTGGATATGTTGAGAGAGAGTCGATGGAATGAAACCAATGAACTACTGAGTATCCTGATGTTCGTCAAAGAATTGTACCATAACGACGATTCGGTAAAGATGGAAGACTCTTTCTTTACTTTGATAGTGAATTTGTGATAGGTTTGGGAGTATCTGGAGACATTCAGCATTGAAACAATATCCAAAGTGACCTTCGAAGACGGACATTGTTTATTCAAGCTGCAATCTCTAACCTGGAGAACTTTAGAAAGCAAAATACTTTGCCTGGGCAATATTTCAACGATGATTTATCGGTAATGTGTGAAGTTATTTGAGGATTGACCATTAACCTTTCTTTTTAGAAAACTTGGGGATATTGGGGAAAGTGTAGAGAACTCCACGGACTCGTGGGATGGAGATAATCTTCTTATCGGTTCAGAGGCAGTTGAACAGCTTCTACAGAGCATAACTGCTCGGTCGTTTGATTTATTTGAAGACGTACGTTGGATTCTAAAGACTCAAGCCATTTTCTTGGAAGCGAACAAAGAAGCATGTTTGCAAATACTTTGTGATATCATTCAACCTATCGTTGATGTTTTGAAGAATTTGGCACGTTCTCATGTGATGCAATGGCCTATTTGTCAGTCCATCCTTCAGTCTTTGATTCAGTCTTACAGAGTTCTGCATTATATATTCTCCATCCACGTAAGCAATTTTATCTTTTTGGCATATGGTTTCTAATAATTCACTGTGTTGTTTTCTGTAAAGCTGCGTTATCAATTGAAGCCGGCTGAGAGGACTTGTCAGTTAGCCAACTTTGTACTGACCGAATATACTCCAGTCATTTATTTATTCATACCCTACATTAACCAGCATGAAACAACCCATTTGAAAAAGGTAATGGAGGTTGTTGTCGAGGCGACTTGGTTGAAATTTTGTAGGTGGTGAAAGTCGTTCCTCAATTAATTTTTCTCGTGGAACAATTGGAAACTACGTTGATTCGTCTTTCGAAACGGACGCACACCCCAGAAATACTGAGAGGCTGGAAAAGAAGCACTGCACGAGACTTTAAAATTTTGGACGAACAGGTCGACAAAGAAAACAAGTCACGTAGAATAGAAAATAGTAAACATGTCCACGACGCAAGAGAGCAACCATAGTGTTTCGCTGTTGCAGGATCTCGTTAACAAACAAGTACGAAACCTAAAAATTGCTATCACCAGTAAAAGTTTTTCTGTACTTTCTATCTTGAAAAAAGAGGTGTTGGAGGAACTGGTTGCAACCTACCAACCTCAACAATGTATCTGGTTGGATAGTGAACATCCACCCCACGATATATTCAAGTGGTTACATAACTCTTGCTCCGCGTTGCTTCATTCTACCGTGGTCATCGACCTCTTCACAGATCCCTTGGGTGTCATGCCTACTGTCAACACTCCCAACTCTTGTGTCATCCAATCCACCTTGGAAGATCTTCAAGGGAACTTGAAACAAGTTGACAAGCCAATGCGTGCAATGGTTGTCATCGAAAACTACAACATTCTGGTTCAAACAAAGGGGTGGCATTTCTTGAGAAAATGCATGGATATCCTTTTCAAGGCTCATGAAGACGGAACGGTCGCCTTTGTCCTCTTGGGATGCCATGAAAGTGACCAAGATGTTCACAGATTGACTCATCTTGTGGTGTCAGGAAACCAATGGGAAGTTGTTGATAATATGATTAAATGTAATGTTGTATCAGTCAGAAATTTGCTCTCCGGTAACATCAGACAAGAATATTTCCAGTTGACTGCTTCCAAAATCGATCCAAGATCAAAGGACATTCCAACCAGTACTTATCTAAAAAAGATTAATGCCATAAAAATGACGACTCCACAAGAAACAGAAGACTTCTCAACAATATTTGGAGATTTGCCATTTAAAGTAGCACTTAGTGAAGCAGAAAAAGACAGAAGAGCAGAAGTAGAGTTACCCTACGAACATAAGAATGTTTCTCTAGCTGACACAGCTCTCGAGGAACATCCCAAAGGCCTTCTTGTTCCAAGTTCCGATGAAGATCCGGAACAAGACAGTGACGAAGATTTGGATGTTTAGTCAGCATGTTTTCTAGTAGAAAATCTTCAAGAAGGCGACATTTCGAAACGCATGCCTTGCTATGAGTATCGTCGAAATTGACACTCATAATAGCAATATATTGCACTCCTTTCTTTAAGGTAGTAGGCAGTCAGTGATCGCTTTATTGGTACTTAATGAAAGAACCGAGAAAACAGATAAAAATCAAGACCTAATTGTTTCAACAAAATTCGCATTTGTTAATTTATCGATTTGAAAAATTTAATTTTTTAATAAAATGAAGATTATTTTAAATTATGCTTTTCTCTCTCGAGACATTATTGTATCAAAAGATTTTAAAATTAGAAATCAGAAAATTTAATGGTTGGACAAATAAATCTCTCCTTGTAAAGAAGAATGAAAGTTTAAATTTTAATTTTTTGATTTGTCTTGAAATTTGTAATTCTAAAAAATGCTACAAATTATAGAATTGCTTTTCTATACCATGTAAATCTTTTAATGTAAATGTTGACTATCAATCTTTTAAAAGCTATGAGGCACAAGAAACATAAAATTTTTTTTTACTTTTGTAGAAGTGCTTTTGAATTGGTAGTTTATTTTAATTTGGAAGGATAGGCTTGTTAACAGATAACTCTACAGATGATATCATCCTTGCTTGCAGCACTTTCGAGAACTTTTTGATAATTTTAAACTTTTGATTGCACGGCTTTGCGTCTTTATTTGAGTCATAGTTTTTGATCGAAATCATTTGCCATTATTGCATCTGAGCTCCCTTGTCATTTATATTTTTCATTGACAAGCAGTTTGGTTGACTCGTTAGGAATGGAATTTTTCGAAGAGACAATGATTTCATTTTACATTAGATTTGGTTTGTCATTAATGTTTTGGTCTCTCTATGCAATGCTGGTTTTCAACACAATTTTGAAAATCGAATATGTTCTTTTTCCAATGAATGCGGCAGATTGTCCTTTCATTATTCTACATAGCATTTTTCGTTGTAATACCGATTTTGCATTTTTCTACGAATAAAACACCACGAGCCACAAGTTGGATCCAAACTTCCCACAAGTAGTTTTAGTGAGGTAGACGATAATAATTTCTCGACTTGGTGATAACTAAAACAAATACACTCTCCAAATGCTAGCTCGGCCAAGTTTTCTTGGACCTATTTTCTTTACCAGTTTCTTTGTTGTGTTAGGTACGCAAACTTGGTTTTTCCAAAAGACAATATAATATATTTCAACTAGTTTACTTGCAAACCAAACCAGAATCCCATATCAATCAACGCAATTCTCCAAAGTCTCGTACTTCCGAACCCGATTCTCTTCTTCCTAGACGTCAACTAGTTGCCTTGAATTCTTCTCGTAATCCGCCACTGGTTTTAACTGGAGACGGAAATTCTCTTCATTTATCTTCTTCTAGTGTCACTGATATACAGTTTTTACAACAACTGGATATCCATTCCCAACTTGGCAACGTACTTTTAAATGAAACCTTTCATCATCGTGTTTCAAGTAATGGAATTGCCTTGACCACTGAATGGACAGTAGTGGACAATGGCAATACGAGTAGTCCTAGTCGTTGGCAACTAAATCTTTCTACCGGCATTCTCAGTCAGGTAAGTATCCTATGTATTCTAGAACTGTCTCCAATAATTTCTTATCAAGCTTTCACTTATCAACGATGGAAACAATACTCAATCAAACATTCCACATCTTGGCACCTATTTCCTATATAACGATGGAAAGAATTGGACCAATTATTTGTTTTCTATCCAAGTCAGAGCCAATGGAAGTAACGGAGCTTTCGGACTCATGTTTCGAGTGGCAAGCAATGCCGAGTATTATCGGTTTCTATGGAATAATGCGAATTCTACTGGTGTCTATCAACGCCTCGAACAGCACGGCCAGAATACTTTCAGGGTATTGAATCAAACCACAGGAATAGGATATCCTTTTGGAACGTGGATGATCCTAACAGCAGTTTGCAACGGTCCCATATTGCAAATATTCGCCAATCAAACCAATGTGTTGCAAGCCAATGTATCAACAAGCCCTATTTCTCAAGGTTCGGTAGCTTTGTACACTTATGATGACGATGTCGTACAGTTTCGAGAAGCAGTCGTTGTAGCTGTTCAAAGTACACCAACTCCCAGTACAGTAACCCAAATACCTAGTCTTCAAGCTACTGCAACACCAATAACCACAAAATCTACTAGCACACCAACTGCTACTCCCCACGTTGTAACAACCATACAACCAAGTAAGACTCCAACAGCAACACCTACACCTTCACCAACACCTACTGCTACTCTCGCAACCACTCAACCTCAACCTATTCTACAACATGGACAGGCATTGTTACAATTTGTCATCAAATTTGGAGACTTGTCGTTGAGCAACTATTCAAGCAACCTGAACCAGGAAGTGAAACAGAACATTGCTAATCATTCCCAAAACCAAATTACGGAAACGAATATTTATTTGACAGCATTGCGTGCGGGTTCTGTGTATGCAACGTAAGTTGTATTTCATTTCTCTGATTTGCTTTCTCATCAGTCTATAGGTTTATGATAAGAACCTCAATTTCTCTTCAATCTTCTGTTGAAAACTTTATTAACGATTATGTATGTCAATCTGGAGGATTGGACAGCAGTTTACATACATCATTGAATTGTCAAGCATTTACGAATGGACAAAATATTCAGTTGGTAACTCAAGTGAAAAATGCTTCCAATGGCCTTAGTTCAGGTGCTATTGCAGCATTAGTAGTTTGTTTAGTTGGCATTCCATTGCTCATTGCTGCCATTTTGTTGTATATCCGTTTTCGAAAGCCATCTTTATGGAAAGTTTGCATCCAACGGGTTCTATTCTGGTATCCTCAAAAGGAGTCCAAAGCATCATCATTATCCAAGACAAAACAAAAAGTTCATAATGGACTCCAACATTGCCATCGAAAGCCAAGTAGTCCTATGTTACAAGTTCATCTACATTCCAGTTTACGACAGCTCACTCGAGCTCGCCTTTTGGATGATATGCTGTATTCTTTGCAAGCAACTGGAGCAAAATGGAAAGTCATGGTGGTTGATAAACGTGGTCTACGTATTCTTTCGGCTGCTTGTCGAATGAATGACTTGATTTCTAGAGGCATTACTCTGATAGAATCTCTGGAAGCTATTCGTGACCCATTGCCTATGTTGGATGTAAGTTTATATATGGGAGTGTGAATTTTCTAAACATGTTATTTAGGTCATCTATTTTATGTCTCCCAATGATGAATCTTTCTTAAGTCTCATCGCAGATCAAAACACTCAACTTGATTGGACCCCTTCTTTATACAATGCTATTCATATATTTGCTTGCAATAGAATCAGCGAATCGTTGTTACAATGTATTCATTCCATTGGAGGGCGTCGATTGCTTTCCAAGTTGGTAACTTTGAAAGAAATTCAAGTGGATTATTTGGCAGTCGGTGAAAATGTATATCATTTGGATAGAACAGATAGTCTTTATCAACTTACAAAGGAAGAGAGTAGAAAAGAGGAAATATTTTCGAGTGGATGTCAATTTTGTACTCTATTGAGCGTTTGGAATCGTTTTCAACGCAGTTGGAATATGTCTCCTTTACAGTTGGAATGGAAATACGATGATAGAAATGTACTACTAGAACAATGGGTCAGTTGTGTGCAGCAACAATGGGAAGGTTATTATGCTCATTTTGACAACCCGCTCAACATCTCATCGGAGGATCGGAAACGAGATAGTTGTTGTTCAGTTTTGATATGGGATAGAACATCGGACCTTATTACTCCCTTGTTGCATGATTTGAGCGTCGAAAATATTTGTTTAGAAATGAAAGAAAATGGAGAGTGGAAAGATGGAATGCCATTACCAGATGACGCAGATGAATATTGGAGTTTGTTGAGATATGAAAGAATTTCCATTGCTTCGCAAATGATTGCTCACAAGTTGCAAAGCTTTCTATCCGAATATCGTGTACAAGTTGGTTCGATGGATGATGAAAATACAATAGCTCAATCTTCCACATCCAACAGTTTACATGAAATGGCCAAAATGGTACGAGATATTCCACAATATCAGGAAGAAAAAGCCAAATTGACCAAATATATTGATCTATTGCATCGATGTCTTTTGCAAGTGGAAAATAGAAAACTGATTGAATTGAGTCAACTGGAGCAAGATATTGTTAGTGGAAGAACAGTCAATGGGAAAAGTATTCAATCAGGTTCATCCAAATGGGAGCATTTGATGGAAAGAGTTGAAACTTTTTTGAGCGACTCAAGTACGAGGGAACAAGATAAAATGAGGATCATCTTGCTGTGGAGTCTTTGTTGGGGACTCTCCATCACCCAAAGAAACCGATGGCTTCAAATGGCCCAGTTGCATGAAAATGTTCAAGTCATTCGAGCTTTGAAAGCTTGTGAGACATTGAATGTTTCAGATAGTCAAAAAGAAAGAAAGAAAAGAAGGGAAGAAACGAAAAGATTTCTTTCAAAGAAACATGCCTTTTCCCAAAGTACGGATCATGAAGAAGAACTCTATGAAAGGGTCATTCCTGCAGTTTGTTCAGAACTGGAAAATATCTTAGGTAAAATTGAGGATAATGGATTTGTATCGGAAGATGAAGAAAGAAGAACCGGACGAACTAAGAATGCAACAGATAAACGCATTTCATCGTCTTCTCGTGTAACCAAAAGCGTTCGAAGGTCGAGGTCTCGTAGACGATCCGCACCCTCAGATGACTATCCATCATCATCTGCACAAATAGAAAAGCGACGCATATTGATATTTGTATTGGGTGGAGTGACCTTATACGAAATTCGTAATTTACAGTCTTTAGCAGAAAGATATCCTATCAACTTGGTAGTCGGTGGTAGCTGTATATTGACTGGAGCTTCTTATTTGTCTCAATTATCTCGTTTGGGATGAACAAAAACTGGATACTTGTTACCGGTGCAACTAGAGGATTTGGTAGAGCGTTTGCTTTTGAATTGATCAAAAGCTTGAAATTGTTACCTGATGGAAGCAAGTTGCTTGTAACTGGTAGAGACGAGTCGAAAGTATCTCAATTGGTACAGTCGTTGTTGGAGAACAGACCCAACTGTAAGTGATACTTGAGTGAAAAGATTGTGGTTTTGACCTTTTCATACAGTGTATGTTACAGGAAAAGTTCTTGATTTGAATTGTTCTTCAGTACAATCTGATATAGCCTCCCTATTTCAACAAGAGGAAGCGAATAGTTATTCTTCCAGTTATCTCGTGAATAATGCAGGAACGCTGGGTCCCTTGGGTCCTTTAGAAGAATGTGACCTTGAATACCATATCTTGTTATTTCCATGAGAATGTGCATACTACTGTGTATTTAACGAATCAGTATATAAGATTGCTTCGCAACTCATTGAGACATATTATACATATCTCATCTTTAGCAGCGATTGAGCCATTGGAATATTGCGGCTTATATTGTATGGGAAAGGCAGCTAAAAATATGCATATGGAAATGGTTGCTTGTGAACATAGTGATATAAGAACCTTGAACTACGCACCTGGACCTATGGAAACGGATATGCAAACCACTTTACGTGAAGGACTTCCTTTGGGCCATTTAAAGACTCAAATGGTCCAGTTATGGAAAGAACAACAGCTAGTGCTTCCTCATGAGTCGGCTCGAAAATTGATAGGCATATTGGAAACGGATAGATATGAAAATGGCACACATATCGACTTTTATTCGGATAATGCTTGTTGAGCCCAATATTGTTGTTGTTTTTGAAATAAGGAATAGATACCTGTGGATGCTGCTGCACTCGATGGTCTTCCTATGTATTCTACTGTACGAATATTGTTGTCGTAACGAATGCAGGCTTCCATTCTGGGTTTTATATAACTATATGCCCCCTATTCATATCACTAGTTAGTATTCATGATAAAGCATCACACAAACCATATTTTTGGGTTCTTCTTGACACCAAATGATTCTAGCCGATGGATATTGACGTAGAGATAAAATGACCTATCAAGTAATCATGATTCCATCATTCACCTCTTTAAGAATAACTACAACCTCTTGAAAAGGAAATGGTGCCAACTGCTCCAAACGTATCAAAACAGCAGAAGATGATGGCATAGACTCTCGTTGTTCCAACAAATCAAAATAAAATTTGCCAGAACAAAAAATAACTTTGTCAACTTGATCTTTGGGAAGCTTACTATCGTCTGGAATCACCCGCATGAAACGGTGAGGAGGTTGTAGTTGCTTCCAATCACTTTTACATTGGCGATGTCTTAATAATGATTTGGGAGTCAAGATTGCCAATGGTTTACGAAACTAAAAGGAAGGATCATGATAACAGAAAAGAAATGATGAATGGACTTGCCTTGCGATGCATTTGTGCCCGTAAGAGATGGAACAAATTGGCTGGACTGGTACAATTCGCAACTTGAATATTGGTCTTTTGCAACTGTTGAATAGGATTGGAATACCATTCAGGTATGATATCTTGATCTTCATCCGATAACTGGAGAAATCTTTCTAGTTTTGCAGAAGAATGGTCGGGACCTTGACCTTCCCATCCATGTGGTAAGAATAATACCAAACCACTTTGCTTTCTCCATTTCCTTTCGCTGCATGACAGAAAACAATCTATCATGACTTGTGCACTATTTGCAAAGTCTCCAAATTGAGCTTCCCATATAACTAAAGTTTGAGGAGATTCTAAAGAATAACCCCACTCGAAACCCAATACAGCGTTTTCGGACAAGTGCGAATTATAGACACTTGGACAAGTTCCAATGGCTGCGAATGGATAGTAATGCACTTCATTTTCCTTATATAACAAGATCATCAACGATATATGTCATCTACTGAAAGCATATTCACGACTTACTTGATCAACCCATAAAGCATGACGTTGAGAGAAGGTGCCACGTTGACAATCTTGACCACTTAGACGAACACCATATCCTTCATCTAGAAGAGTGGCGAAAGCTAAAGCTTCTGCAGTAGCCCAATCCAAAGCTTTTCCATTCAATATATTTCTTCGTTCTTCTAATAACTTGGATATTTGAGGATGAAGCTAATGGAATGTGGATGAAGCATATACGAAATGGAAAACGATAATTACCTCGAAGTTTTCAGGAACATGGCAAAGCTTTTGTAGCAGTCTATGTAAGGTATCTTCAGAGACTCCTGTCGTAGATGGTTCAGTATCCAATATGCTTTCGGGAATCATATCCTTCCAGTTGCCTTGAAGGAAGTGAGGCTTTGGTTTCCAATTCGCTTGAAAGGCATTTTGGTAAGCTGTTTGATAGTCTTGTATCCATTGTTGATATTCTTCTTCATTCATCACTCCATTGGATATCAAATGACTTGCATATTTTTTACTCACAGGAAGTTGATTCCTGATGCATTTGTACATTGTAGGTTGCGTAAAACTATTCAAACATATGAGGCAATACAGATAATATTCCAACAGCAAAGACTATTACCTAGGTTGGTCTACTTCATTATGGCCATGCAAGCGATAGCACACAAGGTCAATCAACACATCTTTGCCAAAATGTTGTCGATATTCTACAGCCAAACTACAACAAGCAACCACTGCCTCAGGGTCATCACCATTCACATGAAATACTGGAATATCTAATGCTTTGGCAATATCCGTACAATAGGTACAACTACGACCATCTTGAGGATGAGTAGTAAAACCAATTTGGTTGTTGACAATCAAATGAACAGTTCCTTTGACAGAATAATGTTCTAGTTTGAACATTTGTAAAGTTTCATATACAACACCCTGAAATATCCATTTGCAATCAATTCTCAGCAATCTTATTGACTTACTTGACCAGTAAATGCTGCATCTCCATGTATATTGACTGCCAATACTTTAGCATTTGTAGCAACTATGTCTTGTTTAGCTTTAGTCTTGCCAATGAGAACTGGATTAACTACTTCTAAATGGGAAGGATTCTCCAACAAACTGACATGTATGGAATTTCCTAAATAAATAGTTATCCAATATACACAACTCAACGGCTCATTCTCACCTGTTCCTGATAACTTTAAATCGGTGGAAATAGATAAATGAGATTTCACATCCCCAGTGCAATCATAAATATCTGTGAATGGTACTCGATCTGCTACAAAACTATGTAATATTTCTTCCACTGGCATATTCAATACATTGGCAAGTATGGCTAATCTTCCTCGATGCGGCATTCCAATAACGACACTTTGTACACCCAATAAAGATGCTGTTTCTAATATCGCATGTAAACCTGGCACTATGGATTCTCCTCCTTCACCACCATAACGTTTGGCTGTAGGAAACTTGATGGCTAAAAATCTTTCAAAACTATCAGCAGCTGTCAAATCCTTTAATATTTGTTTCTTTTGTTCATTCGATAGGGATGGAAATTTGCGTTCTACTTTGTGTTGGAACCACTTTCTTTCCTTGTCTCTAGAAAGATGAGCATATTCATATCCCACATTTCCACAATATATACTTTCAAGATGTTGAAATAAGGACTCCAGAGACTCATTCTATTCGATGGAAATGATAAAGGAGATATCAGTCGTTTCACGATGCCAACATTAATCAAGATGATGACTTACGATAGGAAGATGTCCAATCGACAAAGCATCAGTCGTTTTGGAGGAATGTTTATAATATTCCCAATCCAGTAACTGTTTTCTATCTTGTGGTATCAAGTGCTTGTAAAAACCAAACTGGGAATCCAGTTTGAGAGGATCCCATTGCGCCTTGAAATGACCAAAGTTTCGATAATTATTCACCATTTGAGAAATTTTCATACTATGATTTGCATAATCTATCATATACTGAAATATTTGTTGTGGTGAAAAGCTGTCTTTGGCTACTTGGGTTTCCCACTTTTGAATTTGTTGAAACATGGAAGACCACGGAAAAGATACCTTGTTCGGATAAAAAGAGTGTGTGTGTGTGTTATTGGAAGAATCACTTACTGTTGAGGGATTTCTTTTCCAAGCTTCATATTGATCCTTCAGACTTTGAAGGGATTGTTGAGAGGCATCTTCAGAACGAGGTTTAGGTTGCGCAACAGAAAAAAAACGAGTAAAAACACTCCATCTTTGTGGATATTCTAAAACATATTTTGAACTCTTGTGCAGTCGTTTTTTAGTATGTTTCCATATAGGGAAGAACGGTTTCCAAAACATGGAGTAGAAAATGTCAATGTCCAAGACTCAATTCCTTGGTCTCGATGGGACAAACTATGGCGAATAAGAAATAAAAACTTTACAATATTTGAATACCAAACATTTCGTTTCTATACAGCTATTAGAGCCAGTTAAGCAAACTTTCAACAGCGTTTGATAGAGTTTGTACGACTTTCTTTGGAGATTCAACAAGTGGAACAAGTAGTCTATCTATTACAGCAGAAAAGAGAGGTTGAAGATTTCAAAAATACCGCGAATAGTTTGGAAGAAAAAAGAAAGCACGTGGACTTGAAGATTGCGTTAGAGACACTCCAGAGAAAAAAAAATATTTGAAAAAATGCTTGGCGCCTTTTGGAAAAACTGGAACAAAGCAACTCTCTGCCAGAAGAATTATCGGAGAACTTGCTGAGAAAGCTGGTGTAGGAAATCTGCGAAGCAAAGAGTGTAAACTATGCTGGAAGAATATTAAATATAGAGCACTTGTAGAGCAAATAAGAGAAAACCAGAAGAAGATAGTGTTTAGAACCGAAGAGAAGTTGTGTTGGTGTTTTAATAGTTGAAAGAAAGTATTCGGCGTTGTTTCGAGTGTTGTAAGACCTTGGAGTTGATAAAGAAGGCGGATAGTTGGTTTGCGGAAGCTTTTGTTGAACCGTTCGTTTCGGAAAGGCTGTAGTCTGTTGAGAATGGTTCGAATCGTTTTCTAATAAAGAAATCGCAATAAATGAACTGCGTAGATATCTATCGGCACTTTTTTTGTGAAAGTTGATTGATAAAGAAATAGGATTGTTCACTTTGAGAATATATAGGATCCTCATTTCTTCTATATGCAAGTATCTGGGTTTTCACCTTTCATCAGAACCTTTACTACACAGGACTAGAAGAATTTTTTGCTCTATACATCAGTTTGAAATGGCAATATATTCACAAGATTCCATTGACAAGACTTTACGATATCGTTTCTTTGGGGATTCTGAACTATTTTGTATATATTTTGAAGCTTCGAAGGTGCAATCAGCAAGTAGCTTAAAGTCTGTTTCATGGAAGTAAATCTCAAAAGACTTCAACAACTTTTGTTGGGAAGCATAGGAAGGTCTGAAAATATTTTGGGGAAAATTCTTGTCCGCAAGAGTAAAAGACTCCAAAGCAAGTCTTTCTTAAGACTGAAGAGAACACAAGTAGGTTAGATACGACCAATTACTAGATTTCGTTTGGAATGGTCGTTACTGGATATTTCGATATATAGAAAGTACATTGAAGACTCTTGACACGGCCAAAGATGCCTCTTCGATGTGAAAACCCAATAATTTCTCATCTTATTGGATTTAAAGTATATTCCCCAGTTTTTTGTTTCAGTGTTGCCAAACAGCAATGCGCAAGAAGTTATTCAAGATATTCCTCATTTGACTTGAACCTCCGTGATAAACAGTGGCGATAAAAGTGTTCAATTGGAGGAAATTTATGAATGTTTCATTTCTGTTAACGGATCGGTGCAACAGTTTCAGCGTCGTAATTAAAAAAAATTTTACTTGGCGCATTTCTGATTGTCATCGAATGTACTAAAAAATTTGCAGTAGGGAGGAATTTTGGATGCCTATCGAACCGACCACAAAAACTGGTCCCAAGCATCATTCTCCTTTTATTTCCCCTATTTTACGTCTATTGAAAGATGTTTCGCAAATTATTTTAAACAAAGAATATCTCAAGTACCCCATTGTATACATACCGTTTGTCCACAATGTTGAAAAGATAAAATGCAAGGATTACGAAGATTATATCTAGTGTTCGAGAAGCTCAGGATACTTTGAAGAGGTTGAACCTGGGTTGTTCATTTTCAGGAAAAAGTAGCGAAAATGTGTCGATTGTGAGAAGAGATCCGCCTTCAGTTGGGATTGAATGGGAAATAGTCGGCCGAAGAACTCAGACTATCGATATTGTTGTTTCAGAAAGACGTCATTTATAAGGGGCAACTTGAAAGAGAAAGAATTATGGGACTGGTTTCCAACTACTTTTACAAACCCCAAACTATTTTTGTCCAAAGCAAACTCTAATATCGTGTATTTTTGTTGAGATGAATTTTGCTATTTCCAAGGAAGAAAGAATTAGTCTATTGATTCCACATTTGATAGAGTTGATACGTTGAGATGTTGATGGACAATAGAATGATATGATTTGGCCATCTGACGTATGAACAAAGGGTAGAATGAGACAACTGTCCTTTGATGTTTTGAGCGCCAAAGAGATAAAGAAAAAAGACAGCATTTATATTACATGACAAGAGAATGTTGTCTCAGTACCAATGATATGTTGTCGAGTTTGAGACTAAAAAAAGTACTTGCACTACTTTATATACTTCTTTGTATATATCATCTTTGTCTCAATGACTTGGAGTTTACAAAGACGCCTTGTTTGAAACTATTTTCCTTATCTGGCTACATTCTACAACGAATCCTTTCTTTGGAGTTGCATTCAAATATAGATATGATGGAGCATTCTGCTTATCATCGATACAATACGTATAGAGAACCCTTGATCATGGTAATTCCATTCACAAGTGGACAGATAGAAAGAGTTTTGCATATGTTATCTCTTTTTGAAAGGGTTCCTCCGTGTAGACCACAAGGAAGACCCGTTAGACATCTTCCAACTGTACTTTTTTATTATCACGCTTCCCTAGAGACCCATTTCGGAAAATGGATTCAACAAAATATATCACAAGTATGGAATGCTTTGCCCATTTCTATAAGAGATTGCTTTAGTTACGATATCCTATGGAAAAGTGCCAATCTGACAGGGATAAGGGACTTGTATTCTAAGTGGGATTCGGAAGCTTATTCAGCAGGGACCAACAACATGTTTTATGGTATCATGAGAGATTGCTCTATTACAAGAAAGTATCAGTACATGTTCTATTGCGAACCTGACGTATCTCCTATACGAAGTGGCTGGTTGGATAAACTAGTAGAGTTAAGTTTGTTGAGTGATCAACACAAAGTTTGGATGATTGGTTCAGTTTATATGGGACACGATTTTGGTGCGGTTATCTCTTGGGCTTTACAATATACCAGAACGGCATGGAAACATTTGAATGGAAATGCACTGTATCGATTAGGTGACGCTTCTTTTCTTCGTTATTTGTATTATGTGGAAAAAAAATACTATCCCTTTTCATTCGACATGAGTATATATCGTTATTTTCATTCACTTAGGAATCCCAATCTCGCACATAAGTTTGTTAGAACCAATGTGATTATCAATATTGGCAATAGCTATGTCACAAACACGTCGATTCAAGAGACATATTCGGATACGTATCTTGTTCATGGCAAGCATATTATTCTGGATTAATGCAT